>NC_042493.1:83931671-83944171 GCF_005508785.2 Acyrthosiphon pisum
TAGATTTTAGGGAAAAAAAATATGAAAAATAATCAATACTTTAATTATGTACCTGTCCTGTATAAAAACACTAGCTGTTTTGGTTCTATGCGCCTCAATTATAATAGAGCTTACACAATACTACAATAGACACACAGTAGGCCCAATAAAAAAGGTAATTAAATTAAACAATTTATAAAATAAATAAGGAAAAAAAGACAAATTAAATCTTTTTTTTAAACATAAACAAATGTAGAACGATTTTGGTAAATATTATAATATATAATATTAAAAAATATTAACATAATTTTTAATAAGCAGATATAATACTATACATCGTACGTTGATTGATAATCATATAAGTTATTGTGTAGGTATCAGACATTTTAACGAAACACTGCATCAAAAAATTCCTTTATATTTTCACACTTTCACTTAGAATCTTAATAATTATAGTAGGTACATACTGACAGCAGCATACCAATTACCAGTATACTTATTAGTTATTTTGTATACTTATACGAATCTACCTATTCATAATCTTACCTTTAACTAAAAATATGATGTACTATACTGATTAGTGGCTATTTCGCTTGGTCGGCCGCGCTTTCAAATGGCAAATGACAGAATTATCACTGTGGATTGTGGTAATTAACTGTTTGCTATTTTTGTCCGCGTCGTCGCCGTGCGTCGACGAAAACGTTCATATTAATTAATGTATTTATATTTACTATTGAATCAATAATAAATACAATCATTTATATTTAATTTGTATTATTAGTCTGTCTCTGTAATCTATATTATGTACAATGTACTGTCGACCGCCGACGCACGCCGATCGCGCAGCTACGCGATCTAATAATAGAATGACGAATAATTATTTTACGCCATAATATATAATTTTATTTTTGTTTTTCATTATTATTTGAAATAAAAATATTTTCTTACTTCTAAAACCAATTATTAATATAAAGATTAAAGACCCACAGAAAAATTACGCCCACTAAAATTTTACGCCCGGGGATCAATCCCCAGCTACCCCCCCCCCCTCTAGTTCCACCACTGTAATAAATATTGTGTGAAAATTGCAAGTATCTACAGTTGTAAGTGTATGAATTACAATAAAATAAGAAAATCGTTTTATGAGAAATCCTTAGTATACCTGTGAATATCCAATGTCGAACATATTTGAACTTTAAACGCTCACGAAAAATTAATTTGACTTTCTAAATAAACTTTTTTTAGGTAAGGTAGAAAAAATTACGAGGAATCTTTATTAAATTTTCAAATCTAAGATATAAAAATAAAAAGTGGGTAGCTATCTGCTGCACCGAAAGTATCTAAAAAGCTCGCTGTAACGGATGTGTTAAATTTGAATTCAATGATATAAAGTCATTGTATATACGATTGTAAATGATTCTGAGGGAAGACAGTTTATAATATTATTTAGTATATTTTATGATAATATTATTATTAATAGCATGTCAGCACTCTATTTGTCTTCTCTCTCTGATCCACGCGCAACATAGAATGCATTTACGCAGAATCATTTTTTTTTTTTTTTAAGTTATCTTAGAGTAAAATTACCAATTACAAAAACGATATAGAGAATAACATTTGTGAGGGTATGAGTGGTATGACATATTGATTTGTCTAAATATCGTCTCAAAACAATTTAAACATCATTTAAATTTACAACATTCTTTTGTTTACTTTGAAAGTCAAATATCAATAAAATATAAAATTCATATGTCATACCCTCGAAAATATTATCTTCTATATATTTTTTGTAAAAGTTGATTTTATTCTAAGATTACTCGAAAATCATAAAAATGTGATTTCAGGTGAAATCGTTTAATAATTGGGCGTGGGTGGTGGGTCTGAGAAAGAAAAAAAATATTGCGTTGACATCCTCTTAAAGTAATTTATTTGGCAAATAGGCATTAGTAATACAGTAGGTTGAATTTATTGTTGCCAAAAAAATCGCATTTGAAAACGTCACTGTCTGTGTACAATATTGTAATAATATACTTTAAAAGTTTCGATTAACGAATAATATTTTTAAATTACAACAGAATAACTAAAACTATTATCATTCTTTTAAAAATCAAATTTCTTCAAAACTTGTAATGATTTACAATTTTTTAATAAAAAAAAACAAACAAAAATCGAAAAATTTGTATGCCTCTAAATAGCTATAAAATATTCGAAATATTTTGAACATTTTATGGTGTATATAGTATTGCATATATCATCATTTGGTGAAAAATCATGTATCTGCAAATATTTTTTTTCTGCCAAAATAATTAAACAAAAAAGATTTTTTTAAAAACTAGTTTTAAATACAAATTCTCCGTTTTCATTAATATTTTGTTGTTCTTACTTACGCTTATGAAAAATAAGTACTGTGAATCTTAAATTTTACCTCTCGAATGCTTTCTAGATCCACTTTTCCACCAGACGAAAACATATTGAAGTTCAAAATCGAAGCATTTTTACTGCCCCAAAAGGTTATAACAAACAGAAGAAAAACACTCATCATTATAAAATCAATACATTTATCGTTCCATATTGAATCTATAAAAACTGAAGTTTTAAATTAATACATTTTGATAACTTTGGCTCTCAAATTACACATTAATGTTTTGATAATGCCAACGAGTCCTCGTTGAATAATTGTTATTTATTTGTTTGCCACTTTATACGTAATCATGTCAAAATAATGTGTTTGTGAGTGGTGAGTAGTTAGTTAATGCATTAGGTAAAAATGTATGCCTGATATCAGCAATCAAACTCTGCCAATTCGGTGAATTTATTGGTCAAATTACCAGTTTTACGTATTTGACTTTGACAACGGCATTATTGATTTCATGATTTGCAACTTCAATATACAAATTCAATATCAAAATTTAACAAATTATATAATCAATTAAAATATTTAGTAAAATATAATAGTATAGTTTTTAACAGAAACATTTAGGTAGTTATTAGAAAAACATTGTTTATATGGACATTTTAGGACATATTTAAACGAAATTATATATTATTTAAGCTAAGAACAACTAGCTGTTTTAGTTATTTTGTTGTAATTCAAGAATTGTTTTTTTAGATTTTGAGTAGAGCGAGGAAGCTAGTGGTTTTACAATTGTGTTTATTTTTTATTTTATTTTTTCATCATCTCTATACAAAATTTCTACCGGGAGGAGTGCTTTGATTTCAACATAAGTACCTTATCTTTTAGCATATTGTATATTAAAAGCAATATTTGCAGCAAAAGTTAGTTCAACTTACCGTATTACTAATACCAATTTATAACAGTAGCAATATAAATAAATCATACAATACTACTCTCACTAATATAGCTTGACAGGGGGTCTTCGCTTAGAATAGATTTTCGTCTACAAAATACAAAATATAATATTACATAAAGCAGTGTTTGGCAAGTTCCTTATAAAAAAGAATTCATTTCGTTCCTCGTTCTTTTTTTTAAAAAAAAGGAGTTCATTCTGTTCCTTGTTCCTTAAAAAAAAAGAATTTGTTCCTTTGTCGTTCCTTTGGAAAATGAACGAGTTCCTTTTTTCGTTCCAAGTAAAATAAAAATTCTTATTATTAATCATTAATGTTTTTTTTTTGTATTATGCATACTTCTTTAATTGTATCTATAATATATAACTAAAAGTAGGTACTTATTTTATATGTTTATGCAATATATTATTATATATTTTGAGATTTTCTTCAAAATTAAATTTTTGGCTAACGTATGACGATTGTCTTAACGTCGATACTCGATAACCATCACTAATTAGGAATATACATTATACACATTAAAAAAATATATCTTAAATTTCAATTTTTACATACTTATCTGTGTAAATTATTGGAACTAGAAAGGAACGAACAACTTTGTTATTTTTCCTTAAAAAAAGAACTAGTTCATTTTTTCGTTTTTTTTTTTTATAAAAAGGAATTCGTTCGAGGTATCCGTTCCTTTTGAAACTCGTTCCTTCCAAACACTGACATAAAGTAAGTGAAGAATTTAGTTAATAAAATACATTTTAATAAATATTATATCATCAATTTTATTTTTGACCATTTTTAAAAAAAAAAAACAATTTATTTTATAAAATATTTACTAACGTATAAATATCACGAAAGTTGAAGATTTTGATACAGTTGACTTGTAATGGCATAATAAAGAGAAAATGATTTCATTCTCTATTTTCCGTCGCTGCATTAATATTATATGCTCTTACATGTCTCCACCGATTCACGTAATGCGTCTACCGAGTACTGAGTATGGTTATTATTTTTAATATTGCATATGCCAAAAATAAAAACAGACCGCCAGTTAATGGCCGAGTCTCGTCCAATTTGTATTAATATGGTAAGTTATAAATATTTCACAAGTATCTACGTCGTTTTTAGTTACACATTACCCACGGCCACTCCCGGGACCCCTAATTAACTATAAAATATATTATATATTTTAATGAACAATATTTATATAATATTACCTATGTGTGTGAACTTGACATGCAATATTATAATTATTATTGGAGCGTTTGTCGACGGTATAAAATTATTGCCTTTTGGCTCAATGTCGGAAATTCGATTATATTATTTAAATATTATACAACTACAAAAAAAAAAAACTAACTATTTTACCTCGTAAAAGATATTGTCTAACAGTTGATGTAACTTTTTCGTTGTCACTACCTATATATAAAAATATTGTCATCTTTGACTTTTAAAATTTGATATTTAGTGCCATTGTAAAATTATTTGTACAACATTAACGGTAGGTATTTGTTAAACACTACACACTAACCAACTAATAAACAAATATTTAAAAAAAAAATGATTTAGATACCGATAAAAAATGTTAGTAAAGCTTATTTTTATATTTACATATGCACGCCCAAGTATTTATGAAGGTGGTTCATATAATTACTCTTTATAAAATGTATTTCAATGTATATAATATATAGTTTAAATACCTATTTTTTATGGACGTTATATATAGTATCTCTATTCAAACACGAGAATGGCAGGATGAAAACGTCGGCCTGGGGAAATTCGATATCGAACGGCCCTCGGCGTAATAACTGGTCATCTTTAAATATATATAAACATAATATATTACTTGTAAAGTTGTATACTGGGTGATCTGCTTAAGACATTAGGGCTGTACACGAACAAATTTGTTTGAGAGAAAAAGGACAATATTAATTTTTCACCGCTCACGTCATACAAGTAATGGTAAACACGAACTCGTGTATTATATTATTATTGAAAATTATATTACACTGTGTATTTGTCGTACCTATAATATGAGCATATAACGAACGTAACATAATCTGCATTACGTATAATATTATTTATTTTACTGTTTCAGGAAATCAAACTTGCACTACCTACCTGCTAACCTAGTTAACAACTTTTTTTTAATATATGGAGATAAGCGAGTTCCTTTTTTTAAAAATATAAAAATTAATAACACTTTATTTTTTGGAGCCCCGCAATAAAAAATTACAAAATAACTTAAAACTTTTTCTACGTTTATATGTGTAGGTGTATTCCATTATACGGAACACCCCGTGCATCATACTATTTTAAATCGGTGTTGGTCCACGGGGAATTCTACCGGTTTTCCGGTGGTCAGTCCACCGCCACCATCGCAGTAAAGTACCACGTGCCTTAACCTTTTATAGTACCTACCGTAATATTCACACACATACACGCACACACACATCCGTACACATTATATTATACACACGCGGTATAATAATATCATTAACGGACATCAAATTCAACGCAAAAACACACGCGGTATGCGGGAGGGGCGACAACGATACCTCCCCTAGCCGTATATTATGTATAATACACAGAGATAGTGGTAGGGGTATGTGGGGATAGCGATCTGCTCGCGTTCGACTTAGGCATAAATTATATGGGCGTATAAATATCTCTTGTGCGCATAAATAAATATTACAAATCAATACACGTAGTAATAATAATAAGACAGACGAGATATATACAGACACAGTTACAAGCCCATCGGATACACCTCTGAGACGCAATAAAAAAGATATATAGGTACGCGTATGTTACCAATCTGACTTTTAGATGTTTTTTTTAACGCGAATATTTATAGTACTCAATTCATGTGAATTCCGGATCGGCTTTTTATAATTCTTGCTCTATATAGGTACCTAGGTGCCCGTTTGCTGGTTTGATGCAGTAAAGCCAAAGATTCCTCGGGCTGGATGCCTTTCTCCGAAAATGGATAGAACATTAAACTGGTCAGGGAATTCACAGTAATTGAGTACCAAATAATCAGTGAAAACATTATTTTTTTTTTTCAAATTGAACAATATGAAGTAGCAAATGTAGTTTGGTGGGGTAACGTTAACCCCAACAGTACTTGGGGTACCCGAAGAGAATATTCGGAAACGTCACCGCTCAAGCTCCTCACCGGTTGTACTATTCCATTGCATTTATATCCGTTCAACTCGAGCGAAAATACCGAGTGGGTACCTACGGATAAAAAATCAAAAATCGGGCTCATTCCGGAACCAGATTTTAATCTCGTCGCCAATTTTGTTGGTGTATGTTTTTACAATAAAACCTTAAGCCACTCAGTTACTTGTAGACGTATTATTTTTGGAACGCGCAAACGTGTTTTTAAAGGAAATTTTTCGCCTACACACATATATTATAATATTTTGGTGAAACATCATCTTAACAATAGAACCATTGGCCATCGTACATAATACAATAATAATAATAATATTATACCATCGTTACCACAGACGGTCGAACGACACGACGTCTGCGTCGTCTCTACACTATTCGCTTGTCGTATTCGCAAGGGTAGTATCGAGCAATAAAAACGTTTTAGTGTGTGACTTATATACCTACGCACTCGTGGTGAAGCGATTTCCCGAATTCGAGCTTTGTCTCGCCGTCGCCCCCCTCCACAACGGTTACCGATCGATATACTCGTACGGTTTACGGTAGATATCTATGTAAGAAATGGCTGCACACGGTTATAATGTCCACGGGAATAAATAATAATATCCAAGAGATGTATTTTATTAATCTCCACAACACAATATTGTAATATTCAGCACGTCATTTCGCACAACATAATATTTTGATGGTCATATATTATTTTCGAATAGAATATATTAATAGCACAAATTTAATTTCCGAAACTTCAATAATATAAAAACATAATATATTTATAAAATAAAAGACGTGAGATAGGTACAGATTAAAAACAAAACTAACATTGGTGTTAATTAGTTAGTTTCGAGTAGACTAGTAAAACGTGTTCATACGTAAACGTAAAAGTTTTTACGAAACCAAATATTAATAATAATA
The DNA here is from genome assembly GCF_005508785.2 of Acyrthosiphon pisum. Lineage (NCBI taxonomy): Eukaryota > Metazoa > Arthropoda > Insecta > Hemiptera > Aphididae > Acyrthosiphon > Acyrthosiphon pisum. The sequence continues at coordinate 83,939,037 of NC_042493.1, forward strand.
ATAACATGTTATTATAGCGGTTCGTTATAGCGTAGGTTGGTTACACCTACCTATATAGTATATTATTATGGAGGTATATATACGCTGGCAAAATATTATTACCATAAAGTAAAACAAACAAATAGGTTATCATATCTTGTCGTTGGCTTAAGTTAAAACTTTAAAATATAGACTTGGATAACAATATACAACGATGATATAGTTTAAATTGAAAACCATATGAACGGGCATTTATCGTAATTTAGATAAAGTGCGTGCTTTGAAGCAAACCCAACGCGTAGGTAGTAAATACACATATTATATAATGCAAACTTGATAAAAATTATTTCAATACAAACTCACGTCAACATATGTCCAGGTTGACACCAGTGGAAAGACTCATCGTCGGGCACATTATAATAATAATAACCGATCGTCATCGTCACCGGAGAGTAGTTGTCGGAAAAAAACCAAAATCATAATAATAGCCATAATAATACGTTACATGTATAGAATATTTTCGGGTAACCCAGTGCAAGTTGTCTCCCATGAGGCTGACGTGGCACACCAGACGAGTTGCGACCTTGCGCGATTAAGTGTCGTGTGGGGTTGTGTAATGTGTACCTATAATATATTATAATGGCCTACTTACTAAATGTAACATAGTATTTACATTTTGTTATTTTAATAAACTGAAAACGAATGCGACGTGCCAACGTTTCTTGATGTGATTTTTATTTGTATTCTTGCAGCTTAGGTTAGGTCGTTTAAGTGTCGTGACAAAATATGTATAGTTTGGAGGCCTGTGAAAACAAACAAAAAAAAAATTTTGGAAAGCCAGTGACTGCCGTAATGAAATGTTTCATTACGATGGTGGGTTAGATATGTATATTGTATGCGCTTCGCAACTTGATATTAATTATGTCTCAGCATTCGTGATCGATAGTGGAGACTATATTATAATGCTATATTTATAATATAATGTTGTCTTACTTATTGGTTATGCGTAGGTAGGTTACATAGGTAATATTATATTTCAAAAATGTATTGATTTCATGATAAAACAATTAATTTAACGACGATCGATTTACAGCAAACATCAGTTTGACTATATTATATCTATACTAAATTATTGGGTTTTCATTACATTAATTTTTGTTTTAATTGAAAAGTTATATCTTAGGTTCTGAACAACTATAATTGATTTATATTTAAAAAGATGTGTTTTTTTCTAAGCTCTCACATATTTTTGTGGAAAAGAAAAAAAGTTTCTTCAAAAGTTTTAAATTGGCCACTTAATAGATTGGAAATAGATCACAGATGTTACTTATTAGAGTTATAACTTATAACGTTTAGAATTTCCCAATAGTCGTTAATAAACTTTTTGAAAAAAAAAACGTAATAGATACCTACTAACGACAAATTGATTTTAACGAAAATATATTTTGTATTTTTGAAAACATTTTCCAATTTCATTTTTTTTAATTTTCAATATATTTTGAAAGCCTAACACTTATTTATTACCTAATCATATTATAAGGCAATATTATTCTAGCCAAATCTCAAAAGTGGATTAATATTTAGATAATATTTTATTTACATAAATGCTTAAAATGTAAAGATTGAATTATGATATTATAATATTAGTACCTATATTGGAATTTTTCAAATTATTATGATTCTATTAATACATGTATTCCTATATAATTGATCAAAAATGTTATTTTAGGTTTTAAAAAATATAATATTTTTTCCTTTATAAGTATCCGATATTTGACACGTTTTTTTAAATATACCTTCCTAAATATAGGATATCATGAAATGTATAGAATTTATATTTCAAAAACATAGCAGTTATTCCAAATGCCTAAGCTATAAAACCAATTTCATAATTTACTTACAAATGAAAAAAATAATAAATCAAGGAACCTAATATACTACCACTAGACGTTTATTTATTTTTAATTATTACTTAGATAAGTATATTTATTATGTTATAACTTATGATTTATGAGTCATAACTTACGACCATTGCTCGATTTTGGGTTGATGCACAGGGGAACACAAATTATCATCCACTAGGTATTTGTTATTTTATTTGTACAGCAACTTGAGCAAGTCTACCTTCATGTACCTTGTATATTTATATAAATATTAAACTTACCATATATTTTTCTTATTATATTGTGCTCAATTTGTAATTTCATTATATTATCGTTGTGTTCTATAGTACCTACCTGTACTCACCTATGTGTAGAATAACTTATATATCGGTTGTGTCCGTCAAATTTATCTTTGTAATTTCTATTAATCATAAAATCATACAGTATGATATAAATTGAACAAATACATTTTTGCCAAAACTCCTAAATTAACGATATTTATAATATTGAATTGTTTTATGGACATTAATTACATCTTCAATACGGCCGTTTCTGACACGTATTTGAACCAATATAATTCGTGAATCAATTAACTTAGAAACCCTTCTTAAGAGCATTATATTTATCATATTTTGGCTATCGAAACCTCAGTACTTGCTGTCTACTGGCAGGCATACGAATCATTCTAAATTTGCATTAATAATGTGCGGTCATGGTCTATACCATTGCTTTTGTTTAAGTTGCCTACTTAACCGATTGCAAACTAGGTACCTATTATTTATAATATTTGTACTTTCTTGCAACACATATACGCTTCTAACAGTATTTATCACTTGTGCGTGTGGCTAGGATATTTCTTGTTGACCAATCGCATAATGCTACGATACATTTTTGTGAGTCAACAACACTCAAATACACTCTTGTGATAGCAAAGTTATCCCATAAATTCTGTACAAGTACAATATTGATATTCTCTAGAATGTACAGTATATAACGAGCACTAAAGTAGGTACACTCCCCTTTTAACTTCATGGACGTCATTACGTCAAGAACAAGAACTACTTATAAATAAGATTTGCAATGCAATTTACCTCTTTAGCAGAACGGAATTAGCATCAACACCTCATCCTCTATAGGTAAGTACACAATACGTTTTACATAACAATCGCCCATACGCAAATTTAACCTTCCTTTATTATATGTATATATTATACACATTTATTCTTACGCATGCGCTACGCTCATTTTTTTGATATTTAAATTATAATTGGAGTTGTTCGTGGTTTTTCATAGAAACGGTTGAACTTTTATAAATATTGACATGGCTAAAGTTTTAACGAGAAGAGATTTTCACTTTCTTTTCAAATAAATATATTTAAAGAACCGAACCGTATAAATATAGTTAAAGGAGAAAAACAAGGTGAAAAGAACAAACAAAAACCCGTCACTAAAAAAAAACAAATATTTTCCATAACATTAGGCACATAAAAAATCAGAAATGATTTAACGTTTGACTCTGAGAAAATAATAATTTTTTACTTCGATGCGTCGTAATGTTCACGGGTCGTGACTATCGTGATATTTCACTGCAGTGCCTCATCAATACAATATATTGTAATAATCTTAAGACCATATAATATTAATACCAAATAATAATTATTAATTGTGCTTCCACGTTTCCTTATAACGCCGCACTGCACCGCCGAGTGCATAATATTCAACGATCAATTAAAACTCTTCGAAAACTCGTGAGAATTTTCGAGATCCATCGTCGGATGTGTTCTACTTCCAGATATAATCACAACCCACACTCAATACTCAAACGCCTCTCCTAGTTTGCAAATTATTTTAAGCGCCGTTGTAACTATACCGCAGGTACGGTTAATCTCGACGAGTCATAGCGATATTCCGTCATAATAATAATTATTATTATGCACTTTTGAAATATCTTTGACGCAGATTTTAATCGAATGATCAGTTTTAAATTTTAATGAGTTATGCAGGCTAACATATTTAATTTTCCATCCGAAGTCTTCAATGCTCAAAATGTAATTCGTTCCAAGTTATAAACTACTTTTCTATATTATATTTGTATATCACTCATATTTTAAATCGTAATTTATACCTTTTAGCAGGTGGTACGTAACTACGATTGATAAACTTCATACAACAAAACCTAATTGTTGTTATTAAACTAATAAGTCAATATACCGACGTATTGTAGAGTTATGTGAAGGGGTTCACGTTTTATATTATAATATGACTTAAACTTGGTCTGAATATTTTATAAAATGTTTAGTGTATTTATGTTAATAGGAGAGCACCATCAAGATAGATAAGAATACTGGAGCGCATATACTAGACCCTAAAAAAACGGTCAGGTGGTTAAAATGTTTTTGCCGTACCTACAGCGTTGGGGGGGGGGGGGTGGGGGGTAGCATCAATCGTCGGCTGTCGTGGCGTGACCGCCGACCGGCCATTTTTTTTTTTTATGTTGCGGATATAAATTATAGGGTAGGTTTGTGCACCAGTATTCTTAACTATTTCGATATGGAGCGCAGGATAATTCCGTGGCTAAGATAAGATTTTCTAAACATTGAGTCAATATGAAAAAGGAGGGTAAGTAGATGTCGCTCTGCTGTACAGTAGATTACAAGTGGGTCACTGTAATGGTATTAAATTTGAATTCAATGATATAATATCATTGTATAAGAAAAACGATTCTGAGCGGAGACGGTATGTCGGTCTATAGGTATAAGACATATTATATACTTATCTATGGTATTAAAAAAAAATTTTCCTATAATAGGTACCTATAATAAATTCCAAATTAATCATATCACAATATTCATTAGGTATTTAATATAACACGTTATACATCAACAACAAGCCGTGATACTATCATAGATATATAATAGTATACTTTAGAAGTTTCATGTACCCACGAATAATATTATACAATAGCAACAAAATAACTAAAATAGTAATTGTTGTAAATTGTAAACTGTTATTCTAGGTATTTTAATATGTAATTTCGTCCAAATTTGAACTTAAAATGAGTAAAATAATAAACTGTGCTTATGTGTTTTTAGATTTTTTGGTAACAGAATAAACTACTTACGTGGAATCTTGCTTTAAATTTTCAATTTTTAGATATAAAAGTTGACCATTTTATAAATTTTTAACTACAAAATAATTATTGAATCTTAAATTTGATAATATTTTGTCGAAATTCGATCTTTAAATGCTTATAAAAAAAAATTGTGCATATGT
>NC_042493.1:83945312-83951986 GCF_005508785.2 Acyrthosiphon pisum
AAAAGGTGAGGACAGACACAAAAAAAAAAAAATAAAAAAATAAAAAAAAATAAACACACATCATTGTAAAATCAATACATTCATCGTTTCACTTAGAATCTAAAAAAAATATAGATATTTTTTTCCAGGCCAGTTATAATACTATACTTATTGTTATTGATAACCCATAATTCACCTCATTCGTTATCAATACCCCTGTTTAAAAATGCGTAGAATCTGTAAATGTATTTGATATTTTTAATTTAAATATAAACATCAAAGAATAATATTGTTTTTGCTATATAATAGTTGTAGGTATTATTATTATTTATTATGTGTAAACTGCAGAACTAAATTTTTTTGATATGAATGCAAACTGTTTTCATTTAGATACTAAAAATAAAGTAGAAAAACTATACCCATATTTCAATGTTTTAAATAATAATATTGTCAATAGTTTTCTTTCAATCGCTGTTAACGTAAATTCTGAATCCACCAAGTACCAACTCTGAGGTCAAACCGTTGGGGAAAATATTATATACCTACCATATTATGTAACATTATAATTTATAACATACCTATATACTATATACCTAGCTTAATAAATTCTAACATTTATTTTAAAAATATGTATATTATTAATATAAAAACATTCCTTTTACAGATATTGTAACTCATATCGAAAAAAAGTTCCTTTTTGATTGTTTTATTTTTAATATTTTTCATTCTAACTAAAAGTTATGATATAATTTTGAGAGGATGTCAGCACACCATTTGTTTTCTCTCTCTCTGACCCAAGCGCATTCTAATTCTACATTCACAATAATTATTATAATCATAATAATTTCTAAAATTAGAGTGAAATTAACTATTATAGAATTTATATAAGATTATAATCTAGGCATCGCATAGGCGTTTTGAGTTATGAGTATTTTAAAATTGTAAATTGTTTGTACATTTGAAAATAGTCCAGGGATTGAAAACGTTTTTAATTTTTTGTTTTTTTTTTTTATTTAGTAACGTTTTTAAAAACGTTTTCTATCCCTGGAAAATACTCATACTCAATTTAAAACTAAAATATAATAAAACGCCTATGAGATTGCCCTAGATAATAATCTTACCTTTACATTTTATAATAGGTCATTTCACTCTAACTTTAGATATTATTATGATTATAATCATTATTGTGAATGTAAAATTGTCTATGTCAGAAAAATAAAACAAATAGTGCGCTGACATCCTCTTAATAATACTAAGATAATTTGATTTAAAATTACCAATTTTTTTATTTTTCTGTAACATGACATGCAAGTTTTGATGTCTCATACTTTAAAACTTATATGTAATGACAATCAGGTTTTTCTTAAAGATAGGTATTTACAGTTTCACCTCACCCACGAAGCAAAATATTTTCAATATTTTCATGACAATAAATTTGAGAACATTTGGACCAAAGAATAACATAACATTTATAGAAGAAAAATTAATAAAAATAAAAAATAAAGATTTTAAATGTCTGTAAATTAATTAATTTTTTGATTTAAATACATTCATCGTTAGGCTCAAAGTCTAGTATGGATTAGTAACAAAATATACAAAAAACTGGAATATACCAGTTACCGCTTTATTGTTTGTAGATTAAGCAGAATCAAGTGATATCCAAATCATACGAATATACGATAGTGGTTGATTTAATCCTAAGCATTGTTTAGGTGGGCACCTATAATATGCGTCGGTCCAAATTACCTCAATGATCGGATTAAACCCCTAAGAAATGTTTTGATATTTGAATAACGATGATAGTTCAATATGTATATATTTAATTTCAATGTGAAATAAAATATGTACTTTTCATTCTAAATCCTAAATGTCCAGCGAAAAAATTACACTTTGAAAATTATTGATGGCCGTCCCTCTGTACAAACAAAATCAAACTTTAGTTAATATAGGTATAGGTATTATAGGTATAACTATGTTTAAACATCGCGTTTATATATATATACTCTATATACATAGGCATCCAATATATATATTGTTTATACATTGGTTTACGCACACCTATGTAATGCGTGTGCATTGATCCATTATAATTCTGTATAATACCCAAAGCGCTCGCATAATATGTATAACTTATATTAATCCTAACACAACCGACGCGAGCCGATCCCGACAAAATTGTTAATATGATATTATGTAGGTATCGTAGCGACGTAATAGCCGATTGTACTGGTTCTAAAAGGATATTGTACCGTGTCGAAACGATTGACGCTGGACGGTTCCTTTGAACACGTGATATACCACAAAAGCACGCTGCTGTTAATAGGAGCCTAAATCGGTCGTTATAGGGTCCGTATAAATCCGCCTAAAGATACGCACACCAAGACAAAATCGGTGACCTAACAACGAACGAGCTAGCGGAACTACGCTACAGGACATTGTAATATAATATTAAAATGTGTATAATAATATATTATATTGTTAGCCGTTGTGTATGCGAACGTCCAATATTAAAACATTATAGATTCTGAGCTGAATGTTGAATAATATTACAATGATTTGTGTTTTTTGTTACTTTTTTTTGTGTCCATAATCATATTTCGAATCAGTAAAAGTGCTTCAATTTTAAACTTTGAGGGGGGATTTTCGAAATATATTTTATTTTATTGTGCTATTTATAAACTATAGGTATTTTTGATTTTTTTTTTTTTAGTTTCATTTTTGTTTTATGTAGGTATCATTAATTTTTTTGGTTAAAAATTCTTGAAAATTTATAAAAGGTTCCTTATAAGCTGTTATTAATTATTACAGGTACCAATTATAGATATCAAAATAATTATACAACCACATTTTAGATTCTAAGCGGAACGATGAATGTATTGATTTTACAATAATGTGTGTTTTTTTTTATTTCTATCATCACTTTTTAGGACAATAAAAATGCTTAGATTTTCTTCAGTATCTTTTCTGAAAAGAAAGTGAATTTAATTAATACTTTGGGGGGGGGGGGGTCGGAAGTTAAAATTTCCTAGTAGTTTTCAAAAGCACCGTGAAAAACAAAAGAAAAATTAAGGAAAAACTGGAATTTTTACGCAAATTCTGTTTTTGAGAAAATCAATTTTGGTGTTTGATGCAACTCTTAAACAAATGACCGTGGATACATGAAATGTTGACTGAATGTTTATATTTTCATTTTCTATTGTACACCATACAATTTTGAAAATATTTTGACTCTTTTTGAGCTGTTTACGGACAATGTCAGTTTTGAATTTTTTTTAGGTTTTTTTTCTATAAATATTTATAAAATTGTATTTGTTGGGTAAAAAAGGGTAAAAATGTAATGCAAAGCTCCTGATATATTTTTACAATAGTAGTTAAAAAATCATCAACAATATATAGGCACAATTTGTTTTAAAAGCATTTCAAGTTCAAATTTTGACAAGATTTATCAAATTTAAAATTTAATAATTATTTTGTAGTTAAACATTTATGAAATGTTCAAATTTTATAGCTAATGATTGAAAATTTAAAACAAAATTCCACGCAAATAGGTTGTATATAAATTACTTTTTTCATAATAATATCATCAAATATACTTAGTAATATCATAGGCTGACTGACCGTTTTCGCTCAGAATCGTTTTTCTTATACAATGATATTATATCATTGAATTCAAAAATAACACCATCCATTACATCGACCCACTTGTAACCTACTGTACAGCAAGGCGAAATCCACTTGCCCGCATTTTTCTGTATATTATTACAGTTTACTATATGCATTAATATTTTTAAAATATTTCAACTAGTTATAATCTAAACATTTACCTATATTATTACTAAAAGCTAGTAAAACAAGTTACTACCTATTATGGCAAAACAAAATATATAATAAACAATCGAATTATACTTAGTACTAGTTACTAGTAGTAGTATGTATTAACTGTATAGGCTAACAGATCGTCTCTGCTTAGAATTATTTTCATAAACAATGATTTATCATTGAATTCAAATTAAACACATACACTACATTGGCTTACTCAATGATAAGGTACTCCCTCTATATATATACAGGAACTAAGTAGAGCGATTATTTACTTGATCACATTTTTTTTTGTTTTGTTTTTCTTGAAATTTTTTCATTAACATTTATTTTAATAAATTCAGCTAAAAATTAGTTTCTTAGCTTCGTTAATAAATTAATTTGTTAACAAATGATTTTATGAATAATACTATATTCTTTTGTTATATTTGTAAAATTGATTTTAGGATGATGTGTGTTTTTTAAAACATTTTTTTGTGTATGTCATCACTTTTTAAGACTGTTAAAATGCTTAGATTTTCTTCAACAGCACCTTTTCTGACAGTAACGTGAATCTAGTCAGTACTTTGAGGGGTTCAAAAGTAAAAATTTTCCAGTTTTTCTCAAAAGCGCCGGGAAAAACAAAAGAAAACTTAAGAAAAAACAGAATTTTTTACGCAAAATCAATTTTGGTTTCCGGTGTAACTGGAAAATATGACTGTAGGTACATGATATGTTGAATGAAGGTTTGTATTAGCATTTTCTATGCACCATACCATTTTGAAAATATTTTGACTCGTTTTGAGCAGTTTAGGGACATTTTTAATTTTTAATTTATTTAGATTTTTTTTCTACAAATATCAAAAAATTTCATTTGTTGGGTTTAAATGCAAGAAAAATTAATATAAGGCTCCTGAAAAGAGAGATAGGAACTTCGTGGCCTAAAACTTTAAAAAATGCATGCACTTATGCCCTAAAGAATCTATGCTATAAATATACATTAAAAAAAATCATATTACCTATTGAATAAAACATTTTTATTTTAATATCTAAAAATATTGATACTAAAAATCTTGTATATTAACCAATAAATATTTATAATTTCCTTTTCCGATTTCTTTTTTTCTTACATCGAGTTTTAGGGTGTGGTGTACCGAAAAATAACAATTTGAGTGATCGGTGAGGAAAACAAACACTTATTTTATTTAAAAATATTTATAATATATAAAATATTTAAAATTAGGTTATTTTTATTAATATAAACGCGTATTGCTATGAAAAAAAATTTTATATTACTCAGCTATGTTTTTAATAATAATTTAAAAATATGTAAGCTCTTAGAAGTCTCTAGCCTTATTCTTGTTATATTGTTACAATAACAGTTTAAAAATATAAAAAATACAGACACATTTTTTTTTATATAAACTATAAGCATATAATATTCGAACTTCAACAAATTTTATAAAACATTTAAAATTTAAAAATTATTTTGTATTTAAAAATTTATAAAATGTTCACCTTTATAGCCTTATAGATAAGGATTGAAAATTTAAAACAAAGTACCACGTAAGTAGGTTATTCTCAAACAAAAAAAGGTGAATAATCGAATAGCATTATATTATTATTATATTCACTGCAGCGGTATGAGCAAATCGTCGTGTTATTAACGGTGCGGATAGAAAAAAGGTGGGTAAGTGGATGTCGCTGTGCTATACGGTAGGTTACAAGTGGGTCACTGTATAATGGATAGTATTAAATTTGAATTCAATGATATAATATCACTGTATAAGAAAAACGATTCTGAGCGGAGACGGAGTCTAAGTATAAGGTATCTTATATACTTATCTATGGTATTTTATAGTCATTTTAAGTACAAATTTGGACGAAATTACATATTAAAAACCTAGGATAACTATTTTAGTTATTTTGTTGTGATTGTATAATATTATTCGTGGGTACTTGAAACTTCTAAAGTATACTATTATATATCTATGATAGTACCACGGTTTTTTGTTGATATATAACGCGTTATAAGTACCTAATAGATATTATGATATGATTAATTTGGAATTTATTATACGTTCGTGAAGTTGGCCCACCTAAGTACTTAGATTTTTTTTAAATCTATGCCATTATTTTGCAAGTTATTTGCAAGTATTTGCAAGTCTATTTTTAGAATTTGCAAGTCCAAACTTTCATCGTAAAACCCAAAAATGTAAAGATGGGCCAGTCACGAAAATTAGCAAATTATTTTGAGTTAATAATTCGTAAATTTTTTCTCTTTAGAACTAAGATTTTAAAATGTAATACAAGATTCTTTATAGGATAATCTACCTTTATCAAAAAAAAAAAATATCTATAAGAAACTAAAATTAAATTTTTATGAGCGTTTGAAATTCATATTTTTACAACATTTGATATTCACTCGATTTCTTACGTAACGATTATCTTATTTTGATGTAATTATAAAACGAGTGACTGTAGAAACTTGAAAATTTCACTGAATGTTTATATTAGCATTTTCTATATAAGATAACATTTTGAAAATAATTTGACTCTTTTTGAGCTGTTTACGGACATTGTAAGTTTTCATTTTTTTTTAGTTTTTTTTTCTATAAATATCAATAAAGTTTTATCTATTGGGCCAAAAAGTGTAAAAAATTAATACAAGGCTCCTGATACATTATTACAATAGCAGTTGAAAAATATTAAAAATACATAGGCACAATTATTTTTTATAAGCATTTGAAGTTGAAATTTTGACAAAATTTATCAAATTTAAAATTGAATAACTATTTTGTAGTTAAAAAATTATAAAATGTTCAATTTTTATATCTAAGGGATTGAGATTTAAAACATTAAATAGCTTATTTAAACGAAACATCTCTATATGTCGA
>NC_042493.1:83952036-83974335 GCF_005508785.2 Acyrthosiphon pisum
TTTATTCTAAGATTTGGAAATTTAATACAAGGCTCCTAACATATTTTTACAATAGCAGTTGCAAAATAAAAGGAATACATTGTCACAATTTTTATTTATAAGCATTTAAAGTTCAAATTTTGACAACATATTATGTAAAAATCACGAAAATTCGTAAATTATTTTATGCTAGAAATTCATAAAAAATTTTCCTTTTATATCTAAGATTTCAAAATTTAATACAAGGCTCATAATATATTTTTACAATAGCAATTGAAAAATAAAAGAAATATATAGTCACGATTTTTTTTTTATAAGCATTTAAAGTTCAAATTTTGACTAAATACGTAAAAATTACGGCAATGTTCAAATTATCTTAGACAGAAATTCATAAAAGTTTTTCTTTTTAATTCTAAGATTTGGAAATTTAATACAAGGCTCCTAACATATTTTTACAATAGCAGTTGCAAAATAAAAGGAATACATTGTCACAATTTTTATTTATAAGCATTTAAAGTTCAAATTTATACGAAATATGTCAAAATTGCGAAAATTTGCAAGTAATTTAGTGGTTGAAAAATCGTAAAAATTTTTTCTTTTATAACTAAGTTTTTAAAATTTGGTACAAGGTTCTCCATAAGTTTTTCTTTAAAAATAATATATCCTAGACTAACATACCGTCTCCGTTCAGAATCGTTTTTCTTATACAATGATATTATATCATTGAATTCAAATTTAATACCATCCATTATACAGTGACCCACTTGTAACCTACTGTACAGCAGAGCGAAATCCACTTACCCACCTTTTTTAATAATTATTTTATGTTAAAATTTACAGCATACAGTGACCCACTTGTAACCTACTGTACAAGCGTACAGCAGAGTGACATCCACCAAACCACTTCTTTTTCTATTTCGAACTCCCAACTCACAAAACTAATCAATATAAAGCAATGAACACATCTCCAGGAAATTCTTAGGAAACTATAACCAGGTCACGTATTGGTCATACCCATCTCACACATAGTTTCTTAATGAATAAAAAAGAACTTACAATATATGCCGTCATGCGGAGTTGATCTAACGGTAAAACATAATATAATTATAAATGAATTCCTTTCTTTGAAAACTTTAAAACAACATACAACTATCTCCCGTACTAAATATTTTTAGTTCTTATCCCTCACCCCTGAATCGACTAATCAATTTCTCATCATCACCTCAAAACTCTTAAACAAGTCATTATACGAACTTATATAATATACCTACCAATATCCTAAAATAATAAACTGCCATTTTAAAATTGTTTTTTTTTTAAATTGAGATCTATTTACTATTATTAACACAAATATACAAGTTCCTAAATCCCAAACTAACCTGACCTAACTGGGTCTATTGTTTTATACCAATGAGTCAAATATTACGTTTAAAGGAGCATAAAATTTAAAAAAAGTGTCTTTAAATTTTTTTAATATTAAATCATTGTAGCTATGGCTGTATGAAATGATTTGGTGTTATCCAATGTAAAAAAAAATATTATTTTAAGAGATATTATAAATGTAGAATAGCCGCGCGACGTCATTGAACCCTGTGTCATAGGATTCTATAGGATTCTATAGGGGACCTCCCCCTGTAAAAATGTCATTTTAGGAGAGTATAAATATCCTAGGATAGTGGTCCTTAACCTTTTGTAGATCACACATTTGGTATACACATTATGTATCCTAGGATATATAGTTACATCGTAATAATTACTCATCAAAATTGCCTATCTTATACGTGTAGAAGTTCCTCGCTCCACACAACGATTTATCAATTTTAACATTTTATTTTTTAAATTTAATTTACGTTCAAATGTGTGATTTTATGTGTTTAAGATGATAAAAGTATCAATATTTAAATATAACGTTTATTTTTTTAAATATTAAAAATCTTAAAAGTTATATTTTTGCTAAAAGACAAGTCGTGGCGATTCAATATAAAATAAAAACTCAAAAATATCTCTTTTAAGATTTTTACAATTTTATCCACGTGATAATTATTTTGCAGTTCATATTGTGATTCAACTCATTCAGCGTAATATCATAGACAATAACATCATTATTTCATTTAACTATAAGAGTAGGTACCATATTTTTTTGTCATATTCTATTTATTGTTTGTATCACGAAAAAGTGACGAATTCATTAAACGCATACCTATAAAAGATGTTTTATTTTTAATTTGTACATACTTTTCTGTACCTATTTGTATAACATATTAATCGGTTGTACAATTTTATATTTTGTAGAAACTGCTGATTTTTTAAACTGAAATAATTAGCTTAAATGTTGCAAATAGAAGTAAGTACTTAGTTGATAGTTCAGATTATTGAAAATCAACATCATAGAAAATGTCTAAAATACCATGATTAACCATTTGCTTTTAATCCCATGATATATACAGCAATATATATTACTGCTATAGGTACTCAATTGGAACTTTGGTGTGTGTCCCAAACGCTAATCCCTTGACAGCTTTTCAAACGTCGATAATATGATGTGCATGTATTACATACGCGTCAGCTTAACGGCGTTCATAGTAAACAAGTAAATATAAGTACCTATAGGTATTAAAATAGTTTTCATTTATAATAATTATTATTATGTATACACACATTGGCACTTATCTATGCATAACATATGACGCGGTGTCATATGTATCATTTTATTGTGTTATATTGTGAATAATTAGTTATAATATAATAGAAGATGATTTCATTTCCAACCAATGGTGTAAGTGAATTCAAGCTGTTCCACGATATTTAGTAGTTTTGTATATTTATTATTTTTATTATGACCAGTTAAATAACAACATATTGAAAATCATCGTTAAAAATATATGCCAAAGGCTCGATTCAGCAGCTGTGTCTATAATAGTAGATGACATATCCGTTCGAAACAATCAGTGATTCGGGAGTGTAATCTTTTTTGATTCGGTCTCCAGTGGTGTGATTATTTGTAATTCGTATACTGTATACAATAGAAGGTACACCATATTATACTGAGTACCTTCTTTGGATGTGTATATACATTATACAGGTTGATAATATATAATAATATTTAACATATTTAATATACATGGTGAATTTGACATGTAATTTGTACGACATTCAATTTTTAATCGATTAGAAATTCCCCATCGTCGAGGTTTAACAGAAATATCGGTACCTACCTAATGGTAATATGTGGCCTATACAAATACATAATATTTTGTTATTCTTTATAATTGTTATTTGAATTGTCGTGCTATAAAAAAATAAATAGTTATTGTTGTCTTCAACTCAAGATGGTTCTGGAAGGAAGGAGCGGGAGGAAGAGGGTTAATGACCAAAAAAAAAAATTGCGATAAATGTTTAATATAATATTATGTATGGGTGAGAGTGGTACAAGAAAATAGTTTCTTCGAGGTACAGCATAAATACAATATTTTGGTACTCGTACACGCCACATTGCCACATAAGCTCCAAATTAAGCTATTCCATTAATGATCTTGAATCTTTATGTAATACGAATACCAGCTGGCAGCTATACACTTACAGACTATTATAGTCCATGTGTATAGTTCTCTGCTTTGCAAATATATAATATTATGCTTTCCATCTTTTTATTAGTGGTAAAAAGAACTTTTATCTAGGTATACCAAATTGTGTTATATGACCAAATGATACGCACTATATGTCATATTACATCAGTTGTTATAATATAATTATAAAGTTAGTTTTACTATTTATTAGTAATAACATATAATTATAAAATCATAGATCTATAAAAGTTTATCAATACTAAGAAATAACAATATTATTATGTTTACAACAGAATTGTCATAAAACAAATCCCAAAAATCCAAATTCTAATTTCCATGTAATCTAAAACAAGCTCGGTACCTACCTGCGTTCAATTATTATTGAATCGCAAATCGCAATTCGCAATAACCAATAAAGTATTTCTAAAAATAATAACAATTTGTACGTTTATATTGTTTGTATAAACGTTTGTTGATCCAGAGTAAATTGTCTTATAATTGTTCCCTGACTAATATGCCTGTTATAATATTGAATACCTAATGAGCGTATCTTCTATAAGTTTAAAATCTAAATATTATTAACTAATAAAATAATTAGGTATAATGAATACCTACCTAGCTATGTTTCAAATACATAATAGTTTAGGTTATGCTAGTCATATACAATATACGTATTAAATTCCAGTAATGTTTTTTTTTTTATAATCTTACGATGTTTAGAGTTCAATGGTATGGTGAAACTTCCATAAACAGTCAGTAAACTATTGAATATAATAGTATATCTATAGTTTTAGTGTTAATGATATTATATTACCTAAACCCTGAAAAAGGTAGGTACCCTTAATTACAATAATTAATAGCTGCCATTAAATAGAGGTTCTTAGTATGTTAATTTTTTTATACGGTACTTAATAATTGATAAAAATAAAACAAAATCAAAATTTAAATATAAAGGGTTAAAACCAGTATTAACCGAAACCGAAACTTGAATTTTATATTTTTGAAAACCGAAACCAGAACCGGAACCGAAATTATGGATTTTTAAGAACCGAAACCTTAGACCAAACCTATAAAATCATAAATGTTCCAGTCCCTGATTAGAACACGCGCCCAAGGTAGTATTTTAAGCGTAAATACCATGGCACCGTGCTAATAAGCCACTCGACGGTTCAACTCGCATCTTCAACCAGCAAAACATCTAATAAGATAACCCTGCAGATATTCAGAACACGATAACGACACCGATGATACAGAGAAGCCGTGGTTCGGCCGTATAAGCAAAATATGTTCACCTCGTCGATAATTACCAACTAACCCGTGGTGACTAAACTATAGCGCTCTCTCCGCCCAGACTCCCCCGAGACCAACGCGTCGACAATTGCCGCTACAAGCACCAGCGCTTCTATATCCGAAACTCGGTGGACCGGCAAATCAACGTGACGTGGGATCGTGACATACGAACCATAATGTTCATCCGATTTCCATTCACCCATTGCTGTTCACTATTTAGCACGTGGTATAAATGCGTTCGCTGTGGAAAACGGATACCGACGACGACTGTCGCCGGCGAATCTGCCCATGACCAGACACCGCAGGTGGAACCGTGGTAACTCAACGTAAACGATCGTCTCCAGGATTATCACTTAATCGAAACCTCGGTATGCTTAATTGAACCTCGCATTCCCGAGTTAGATTAATACATTCAGTACGAACAGCCGCTTATTTTAGTTACACACTCGTACAGGTCGACCTCATCCCAAACATTGTGATAAGAACATATTATTCCTGAATTTTGTAAAGTTTGGATCTTGCTCAAGCCAGGCCGACACTATAAGTATCAAACACGTATGGGAACTACACTTTCTTTTTTCAAAGAGTATAAATAAAATAATACCTAACCAATAATATAGACAAACATAACACTGAAAATAATATTATTATTATTTTAACATTTAAAACAGTCCACCAGAACCCCGACATACTGTTCAATACTAATAATTAAAACAATATTAAGATATAAGAGAAAGGTGACATTTTGAGTACAAAATATAAAAAAGAGTGTAGATTTAAGGTGCCTTATAAAGTTAATTTATATTAAGATGACACATTGAATCGAATATTATGAAGTTTTTTTTTTTTTTTGGGGGGGGGGGGGAATATAACAATTTTGGGGTGATATAAAATAAGAGTTCTATGGTTATATTGAAATATGATAAGTACAGATGTGTAGTTTGTAGATGTTAATAAAATATTTGTAATTTGTTAAAATAACAATAGCAAAAAGAAGCAGAATCATATCTCATCACAATATAATATAAAACAGTAGGTACAGGTAATAATAGTAAAATAATAGAACAGTTAAATCACAGAATCATAGAATTAATCATATGCCATGTAGTCATATAAAATGTTGGTTTTTTAAGTACAAAATACACATGATGTAATTAAAAATTAATATTTAAATACTTGTAATTTGTTTAGTATGATTTATTATATTAAAGCATATCTACATTTTTGTATATATAAGTTAGGATTAGTAGAGAGATTGGGGAGATGTGATTGAATATGTATTTTTTTTAGTAATAGTAAAAAATAATTGGATGCATTTGATCCACAGCTCCTACCATCAAATTACCGAACACATCACATTTATTTTTGAAATATAATAAAGTAATATAGGGTTTAAAAATTATGGCTGGATAAGTCTTGAGCCAATACTCCCACCTACGGGTTACCAGGCTGGACCATCAGCTTTTACATTTTATAATTTATTAATTAATAATAACGTATAATATAATGATTAGACTACGATGTTGCGGTACTGTTAATTTGTTTTTGAGGGAATACAAAGAAAAGTTGTCGTCAATATAATACATTATAAATTAAAACATGTGGTTCAGAAGTAGGTGTTTATGCCTTATGCGTCACACATGTCGACGACTTGAGGTGTTGATTGCAGTTAGATTGTTGTAGGGCACTGCCCATCGATGATGGTGACGGTGTTGAAGAAAAATTATAATCGTCGTTGTCGATGACGATGCGGTTTGGTTGAAAAAAAGTGCTGACATGATGAGCATCAATGAGCTGGTCAACGGGCTAAGGGCCTGTTTTACAATCATAGTTTAAACCTCAGTTACGCTTGAACCACTGATTTTACCAGCCGAATTCGGTGGTTTAACCTGAGTTCAACTACTGTAATACAGGCCCTAAGACAAAATTTAAGGAGCAAACGGTGGTGATATTTCGGCCGTTGGCCCGTGCATGATGTAGCATTGACGTCGTGGTAAGGGTCCAGTGTGTTTCGTGCGGGTAATTATACAATATTTTTGGGGTAAGGGTTTCCCCTACGGACACGTGTTGATGTTACGGAAACGACATCAGTGGGAGTGGTGCCCCCGTAGACGACCATGTTGAGGTTACAGAATATTGTAGAGAGGAGAGATAAGGGGGTGATCACTAATAAACACATAATATAACTATTGCAAAATTATGACTGGTAACCAGTGGTGGATACGAAGGGGGCTAGGGGGCGTCCTCTCACTGGGCTATCTTTTTAACGTTATTTTCTACTATAATATTTGGCTAAACAAAAATAAAATTTAATTTTTGAAAATTCGCCCCCTTGGGTGACTTCTAAATCCTCTATTGCTGATAACTGATTATATTATATTTTACGTTTCATAATTATGTTAATTTTGAATATTAATTTAATAAAAAATGGAAGCTTTGTCAAAAGTTTTAAAAGTAAAGAGGATCTAAATTCCATGATATTACAACCCATTTAAATAGTATCATAAAATAACTATTAACATTTGGTTTTAAAAAATCTAAAACAAAATATTGTGCCTCCCTATTGTATAAAAAAAAGTGTCGCGATTGTATGACTATGAATATAATAAAAAAAAAAAGACTAAAAAGACTGATATGAATATTAAGTAAAGCATGGATGGGCTTAGCCCCGCTGCAGAATATTATAAATTAATATGTAGGTAACATAATTAAGATTCCCCAATGTTATCCAATATTTATAGTTATTGAGGAGAGGCTCAGCGAGTTACCACTAGGTTAATGGAAACGCGTGGCGGAATAATAAAATTTATCTATATTATATTATTATACAAAAAAAAAAAAAAATGTAATTATTGAAATTGTACGTATTTTTATGAAATGGATTTGTATAACACCGCAACCACAGTGGGTGGTATATTTTAACAGGACGTGAATCCAATAGTATAAAATCTTTGAGCGATAAATTCGGAATGCGAAGGTGGTTTTTTTTTTTATCTTTATAATGTTAACAAAAAAAAAGTTTGAGAGAGTGTCTGCAGTAAGTGTATATTATATATATATATATACAAACTTTCGCCGTATTTTAAGAGGGGACTGTAAAAAAAAACGCTGACGGCGTACGACGAGTACCTACCACGGCTCGTTACGTGTCAGGGGTGCGACTGCTGTGCATAATATTAATAATATAGAATACCGATACTTCGCCCATGCCGTTCCAATTATTAAAACCGGAGAAGGAACGGGAAATCTTCTATTTTACGCATGCAACGTATCCAGCGATCACAAGCGTCGGGGGAGCGATGAATGCTGGAAACATTTGATTAGAAATAGAAATAGGTATTATTACTATAGTAATAAATTTTATTATTATTATTTTTTATTATTATTATTATTATTATTATGCTAGTGTTGTTGTAGTAATGGAGAGGGTTAAGCGTTTGGGATAATTTTTCAATTAACATAATACGTTATAATAACATAATAAGTATTAACCGGGTACCGACTACCGTTACTTATGAATTATAATATGTTTAATTTATTCTAGCAACATAAATAATGATAAGCTCGTAGCTCCTATACGGGCTATAATAGTTTAATAATTAATTACTTCTTAAAAGTTAAAACTATTCTTGAATCATACTACATAAATGTGATACATTTGTTTTTAGAAAAACTGATATTCAATCGATTGTCGGGAACCAAAATGTTTTTGAAGCAGTTAAAGCTTAAAGGTGGGTTTCCACTAGATACATATACGTGTACGTGCATAAAAATACTTTGCTGTGATTGGTTGGTATACACGGTAATCTTTTGGTATACCAGGGTGTTATACGTTCTTACCACAGGCTTGACTATGATACCACGAAGTTGGATCCAGGTCAACTTTTCACGTGTACACGGCTCTATATTGATAACAATATTGATAACATGAGAATATACGAGGTAACTAATATAGTAATATGTTACCAATCCATAATCGATGGGAAACGTTTGTGAGACCGTTCATTGCTAATGTATCCGGTCAATATATGCACGTAAACGTACACGTATGTAGTGGAAACCCACCTTAATCGGTAACCTATAATATTAAATATAGTACCGGTAATAGATTACCGCTAGCGACAGGGCCGGTTTTAAACCGGTAACCGGTAATTTCGATAACGGTTTCAAGCCCTGTTTATAAAACAATTCACAAAAAAAAATGTCTAAAAACTTTCAACTATAAAAGGGTCGTTCCAAAAACATTATTAAGAATTGAAATGTTATTTTTAGAGTTGTATGTTCTTATTCCATAACATTAAATACTTGTTTTCTAAGTTTATAATGTTACAACCAAAATATTGTATAGGAAGCCTTCTTCATTCCCCTCAAAAAAATATTTAATTTACAACAATAATTTATCTAAAACCTATTTTAATTTTTACATTTTTGTTTTCCATAGAATTTAAATTAAAGTTTAAGTACATTAAATACATTATGTATATTAGTATGATTTATACACGAATAAACTAAACAAATTATATTATCTCTGTAACTAGCTGTCACTCTGCCCAATTTTATTTCTTCGTAGGTACCTACCGATTGTTATTTTATTAATAAATCAAAACATTATATTATACACAAACTGACAAACATGCCAATATCAATTTATATTTTACAATAATATAATTTACATAATTGTTTTACTGACGATGAATGATGTTTTCAACTTAATTTATCAAGTATTTCTTAAAATGTATGGACAAAGATACCATTTTGTAACCAATTAGCTAGGTATTAATTTAATAAAAATCATAAACCACCTATTAATAAAGTTACAAAGTTTATTGTTTTACATCTACCATGCATACTTATTCGCATAGGCAATATGTCACAACATATTATTAAAATATCACAACTATAATATAACTATAATAGTTACTATATAGCAAGTATTTGTATTACTTAAGTAAGTATAATTATTATATTGATAATGTTTAGAATAAAAAAAAAATTAAATAATCCCGCAATAGGTACGTGGTTCTATTGGTACTTAATAAGGTTAGCATATTTAGTTATTTAAATTATAAGAAAATAGGTATGGAATAAAATATACTATGTATTAAGAAATTAAAAAATTAAATCTTATATTATCTATAATAATAGATTAATTACGATAGTATAATTATTAGGATCAAGATATAAAAAATTTGTCCAACTAATAATTTTTCAACAATTTTGTTTCTACATTGACGGAAATTAATCGTAATTCATTAAAAACACCACTTTTAGCCTTGGTACATTTTAACACAAACTTATCATATTTAGATCAGATAGATACTATAGTGTTGATGTTTTTATTAATTAAAATGTCTATATTTACAATTTACAAATGGTAATACTGAAACAGTTATAAATTGTTGTCAATAGGCTCGTAAAACAAAAATTAAATTAAAACGTACTTGAAAATATTATTATGACAATTATTGAAAGAAATTTAAACCAGCAAAACTGAACAATTAAACACGTCTAAATTTTCATCGGTTTCATTGATTCCAACCCAAACACATTTCGCACGTCATACTTAATACCTACTTTACATAGAGAAACTGAACAGCTGGTGTACACTATTATGGCACACAACATTTCCTTTTATCATCGTTAGTAATTTGAATAGAACTCGTTATAGCAAATATCTAGTTGAACAACAAGTAAATACAAATGAACTAAATATGTGTTATTCGTGTGACGTTTAGTAATTTAAATTTCAAATTTTTGATATTGCAAGTTATATTAGTTAACCCGTTTTCCATAACTAATGGAATGTCAGAGAACACGCTTTGGCCAGCCCGCTCTCCGGGTCTCATTAGGCTGATGAAATCGTTCTTGTTTGAATACCCCAAAATTGTGTTCATTCGTTTAACTGCTATTACGAGTTCATACATTAACTCTAATGTGCCATGTTCATTAAAAATTCGAGACTTCCAAATTCAAAATAAATGTTTTTTTTTTATTTCAATATTAGTACTTACATTTTAAAAATGCTTTCACATAATATTTTCATTTGTCTAAAATCAATCAAATTTAAGATTTCAAAATTCAATTTATTATATAGTAAATTTAAACTGTTGAGTTTTTAATAGTAATTAACCTAAATAATACAAATAAATTGTTGAAGGAACATAAAAATTGTTTAAACAAAATCACGAAAATGTTGGAATTTCTAAACTTTATAATATGCTTTATTAAGTCTATGTACACAAATTGTTTTTAAAGTCCACAACTGTAAACGGGTACCTCTGCATTTTGTAATAGTAATACCTACATTTATCTTTATGTTATGTACTTATCTTTAAACCAAATTTCTAGTATTAAAAAAATTAATTTTCATACTCAGAACTAAAGAGTATGAACATAATATGCATAAATGTTTTTTTTACGAAAACTATAGAAATTTGAACTTTTTATACAAAACCACGATGTATGGAAATAATGAAACTTATGAAACTATAAAAGAATTCTATGAACTTGATCGAAAATGTTTGTTTACGTTTTATTCTTTGCAACGAGAGTATGCGTATCGGTATAAATGTATTTTAAATATTCATGTAATTAAATATAATACTTGGTACATATAGTTGGCTCCCACATAAATGGTTGAATTAAATATTGTTTATACTTTACAGTCAAGTTATATTGCGAATATAAGATCAATACATTGTTGTGTTAAACATTTAAAAAATAAAAATATACACCCGTATATTTTATACATATAAATAATATATATTTATGTATTATACATAAAGCAATGGTCTTACATTAGTATGTGGCAGGATGTTATTGACAGTCGTTAAATCAATACTATTAAGTACAAAAATTTAATAAATAAAAAAGGTTCAATGATAGCTTATGATGGCCTAAATATTAAACAAGCAAAATAAAAACTGCCCAGAAAATATTATAAACTTAAATTTTTTTTAGATTAATTAAGATTAACTTTATTTTTCATATTAAGTGTCAAATTATATTGCAACAATATTTTGGATACATTTAAATAATAAAATATAAATATATTTTATAATTTGATTTTAGTTATAATTTCAGTTTTTTCATTCTTATTTTTCAATATGTTATTTTATTTATAATATTTCGATAAATGAAATTGAAGAGTAAGAGCATAAATTACAAATATAAAATTACATACATATTATGGTCAAAATGATATACACTCGTCCTTTTGAATCCTACACCAAAACTTTGATGGAAGTTCAGATTATTATACAGAATAATATATGTTTACACAAACTGGCTTTAATAACTATACAATTATTTTTATCAACTATACCTATAGGTATTAATATTATTTTAAATAATTGAATTGTTGCAAATAATATGATAACGGTAGATTACATTTTTATGATTTTAAAAAAATCTTAAAGATTTAAATTAAATTTTAGAGAAATCTAAAATTTTAAAAAAATCGGATGAGCGAAAGTCACCCTATTATTTGTAGAAAAAAAACTAAATAAATTTAAAACTTAAAATGTCCGTAAACAGATCACAACAACTCAAAATATTTTATGAAGTATAAGAATTGATAAAATATGGTGTAAATTTCAATTATCTACAGTTGTTTGTTTTTTAATCACAACAAATTAAGAAGAACACTACATGAGAGTAAATATATCTAATGTTGTAAAAACTACTTCAAACGCTCATAAAAATTTAAATTGACATTCCGGTAGACATTTCTTTCCTGATAAAGATAGAAAAACTTATGAGGAATCATGTATTAAATTTCCAAAATAAATTGTTATGAATTTCTAAATCAAAATAATTTGCACATTTTCCTGATTTCCCAAACTCTAAATGCTCATTAAAAAAATTTATTTGTTTTTAATATTCTTCAACTGCTGTTGTAACATTATAATATTCTTTGTTTTACGGTCATTTGTCACACTAAAAACCAAAATCGATTTTGTCAATAACCGATTTTGTGTAAAAATACCCGTATTTCCTTAAATTGTTTTTTTTTTGTTTTCCCAGTGTTATAGAAAACTACTGGCAATTTTAAATTTTGACCTCTTCAATACACCAACTAGATTCTCTTTTTTTATCGAACAAGATACTGAAGTTGAAAATCGAAACATTATTTCGACTGCGTATCTACAGACATAAATAAAAATAAAAATAAAAAACACACATCATCGTATAAATTGAATACATCCATCGCTCCACTCAGAATATATAATAATGCTTACTAAATTGAGTTTCAATTTAATATTATGTAATGGCGGTCAAAAATTTAATTTTTCAAAAATGTACTTAATTAAAATTTAAATGACATATGATCATCCTGAATTATACCTCAATTTAGTGAAATACATTTTAAATTACCTATACATTTTTTGAGGTAATATTGTTGAGAAGTTGAATTTCTATAAAGTAATGGAAATTATGCAATACCTACCTATATCGATAGCTATATGTCAATATTGTAATATAGGTACACAATGAGATAAATATATCGTTCAAAATATAAATAGAATATACCATAAACTTTTTTCCAACTACCTATTATACGTAAAGTATTTTTCAAGGAAATCGCTTTTATAGAAGGCAAAATTGCTCCAAGATATAACGGGTGGCCCTGTTATTTGATATAGATTGAAAAAATAACACAAAAATGATAGGTACTTTTATTAAACAGGTTAGCTTTACATGCGTTTCCAGTGAATTTCATCAAGTAAAATTACACTTTTGAAAATACCACTCATGAAAGTAGACGCCACATTAAAATATTCTATAAAAATGTTATACGCACCACATTATTGCATAGGTAATGTATAGCTGCTATACTCTACCAAATATAGCGTCGTATAAACACGCAGAAACACTATTGCAAGTTACAGACGATATTTTATTCCTGGCTTATTTCCTACAACCACAGTCCTCGTAAATGTTTTATAATATAAAATATATATTATAAATATAATAAATATACCTAATATAAATATATATTTTAATATTTTTATGATATTATGTTTTTAGTCGGGTCGTCGCAGTGGAAAATATGTATAACACGGAGACGCAGATTATCGAAAACAGTAAAAAATGTTGAAACGCCAAATTACCGAGATGAATGCAACCTCCAACTTAGATATTTACATAGAGTATATTATATTATGTATACAGGGGAACATGGGGCAAAGGGAGGACACTTATGTCTGAAGACCTGTAATACACTTAAAAATCAATTTTTTCCTTTCAAATTTTGTTCACACAATCTATAGGTCATGGTTATTGATAATACATTTTTTATAAATATTTGATTTTTTTTTTTTATGTAAGTTTAAAAGGATGTAAAAAAAAAGTACAGTTTAAATTCCATATATTTTACTTAATTTTATAAACACAACAAATTATTTATAAAAAAAAAGGAGGGTAAGTGGATGTCGCTTTGCTGTACAGTAGATTACGAGTGGGTCTCTGTATATATACATGGATATTATAATGGATGGTATTAAATTTGAATTCAATGATATAATATCATTGTATAAGAAAAACGATTCTGAGCGGCTACGGTATGTCGGTCTATAGGTATAAGACATATTATATACTTATAGGTACCTATAATAAATTCCAAATTAATCATATCATAATATTCATTAGGTATTTAATATAACGCGGTATACATCAACAACAAACCGTGATACTATCATAGATAATATATAATAGTATACTTTAAAAGTTTCATGTACCCACGAATAATATGATACAATCGCAACAAAATAACTAAAATAGTTATTCTAGGTATTTTAATATGTAATTTCGTCCAAATTTGAACTTAAAATGAGAATAAAAATAAACTGTGCTTATGTGTTTTTAGATTTTTCGGTAACAGAAGAAACTACTTACGTGGAATCTTGTTTTAAATTTTCAATCCTTAGATATAAAAGTTGACCATTTTATAAATTTTTAACTACAAAATAATTATTGAATCTTAAATTTGATAAATTTTGTCAAAATTCGATCTTTAAATGCTTATAAAAAAAAATTGTGCCTATGTATTTTTAATATTTTTCAACTGCTATTGTAAAAATGTATCAGAAACCTTGCATTAAATTTTCACGCTTATTTACCCAACAAACAAAATTTTATTGATATTTATAGAAAAAAAAACTAAATAAATTGAAAACTGACAGTGTCCGTAAACAACTCAAAAAAAGTCAAAATATTTTCAAATGATATGGTGTATAAGAAATGAAAATATTAACATTCAGTGAAGTTTTCAAATATCTACAGTCATTTGTTTTTATACACTAAATAAGAAAATCATTACGTAAGAAATCGAGTGAATATCAAATGTTGTAAAAAATATGAAGTTCAACCCGCTCATAAAAATTTAATTTTACTTTTTTGTAGACATTTTTTTTTGATAAGGATAGACAATATTATGAGGAATCTTGTATTACATTTTCAAATCTTAGATTTAAAAAGAAAAATTTGTACGAATTCTTCAACAAATAAAGTTTTATTGACATTCATAGAAAACAAACGAATAATATTGGAAACTGAAAACGTTCCTTAACAGTTCAAAACAAATCAAAATATTTTGAAAATTTTATCATGTATAAAAAATGGAAATATAAACAACCAGTGAAAATTTCATGTATCTACGGTCATTTGTTTTAAAGTTACACCAAAAACCAAAGTCAATTTTCTCGAAAACAGGTTTTGCGTAAAAATTCCCGTTTTTTCTTAATTTTTCTTTTGTTATTCACGGCGCTTTTGAAAACTACTGGAAAAATTTTACTTTTGACTCCCCCAAAGTATCAACTAGATTCACTTTCCTATCAGAAAAGATACTGTTGAAGAAAATCGAAGCACTTCTACTGTCCTAAAAGGTGAGGACAGACACAAAAAAAAAAAAAAACACACATCATTGTAAAATTAATACATTCATCGTTTCACTCAGAATATAAAACTTTAATATACTTAAATGTATAGCTTAACTTAAAAGAAATAAAATTGTAAATAATTGTAGATAATACAATTTTCCCACTTTGCCCTGGTACCCCACTTTGCCCCATGTTCCCCTACTTATATATACTTACATTATGCATATTTTGAGTACATATATTCTATTGTTAGTGGATATATATTATGCATATTTCTGAATTTTTAAGAGCACATTTTAATGCTTATTTTTCCAATGTTTAGTGCATGAATCCATGTTAATTTATGCCTTTTTTAGTGCATGAACTTAGCCCTGGATATATGTAGATACAACGTAAAACGATAATTAAGATAAAATTACATTATACCATAGGCACTTTTATGGGGGGGGGGGCTAAGCCCCACAGCTTTTAATCAACTTTTAGTTTGAGATATTAATTATTAGGCTGCTGATACAATTTAAGCCCCCCCCCCACAGAAAAATATTCCTAGTTGCGCTTATGTGAGCTGAGCTAATCTAGTATTAACACAAAGGTTAATATTGGTGGTTCAATACATGCCCCTGCTATGCTCTCACAAGTGATCTCCTTCTCGTTCCACAAGGTCTTGAGTTCCATTTGTTGTTCCTATTCATAATACCAACTATGGTAGAAACCAACCGATCGAGATCTTATTGGGTAACGAGGACCACACTTATTTCACTGAATTTTAATATTATACCATATAATTTTATAATATAATTATATTTTGTTTTTGTAGCATTATGTTATTTTGTATCTTATACTTTTAGTTTGTATATAACACACTCTGTTGTTATAATCATATAGTTTTCTATGCGTCTAAATTATACCTATTAATTATTTATTATATCGTGCAATTTACTGAACGTCCTATTATTGAGTCGCCTCCGACAGTTATATATTTATATATAGTATATGAAGTAAATCAAATCAAATAAATAATATAGGCACTTTTCCGTTAGTTTTGAAAAAAAAAATTTTACCAGCGTGCTCGACGAAACTGTACGCATTCGACGGTGGTGAGATCACCGGACCACGGACACCGACGAGTCGTCGACGATATAGATTCGTCCAACTTATATAATAGGAGTCGGCGACTTGTGTAAGTGAATCGCGCGCGCGTATTATATTAGTATACGCGGTGCATTTTAACGTCGCGGAACACTCACTTCCGGCATATAATATTCTTTCCGGGTGGATATACGCACCGAGTTGAAAACGTTTTGCCGCCGGCGACTCTTTTTCCATATCTCTGCGTATAATAATATGTGCGTGGTTCCGAGACACGCCGACGGAAAGGCAGCCAAACGTTGCACCGAAAAGTTTCCGCAACAGGAAGTTCCCAGACGACGGCTACGTGCTTAACGTTGAATAGTAAAATAATAATAATAATATTATGTGAGCGCTATGATAATAGTCGTCGTAATAAATGGTGGCGCGCAGATATACCGCTGGATAGGTTTAATAGGACTACTACAACACTACAACTGTTATACTATGCATACAAAGTACACACCCGGATGGAACGCGTCGATCTAAGCACTTGATTGTAACCCGACCTACACACCAAAGGTACCGAAATTGCCTATTCATAGCACCATACAACGGTTAGAAAAATTTGTATTATTACAAATTATTAAAAGAAAACGGTCATGAGGTAGTATTTAGTGTTTCCTAAACGGAAAACCTTACACTATATAAGTTTATTTTTCTATGTTGGTGGTTTTAGACGCGAAATACCGTACAAATACTCGTATTATGTGTAGGCTATAATATTAATGTATATTATAGTTTATAATATAACATCACAATCACGCATACATAGATGGTGTCTCAGAGATATATCTCCAACCATATAGGTTCCATGGGTATGCAATATATATTTGGAGCTCCTTTCAAATGTAGAGTAGAGAATTTAAAACTATGGGTATAAATTAATAAATATTGTATTAACTACATTTCTGAAAAACCCAATAGGTATATAATATTATAATTTATGAGATTATAAGGAACCTGCAATCTTTGATTATAATTAATAATAGTGTAAATGTATAGCATTGATTAACGATGAGAATATATAATATTATTATAATTTTATTAATGCTTGCAAAGGGACTGGAACCTTTTAAATTTATCGGTATTGGTTCCGCAACTGGTTTTACAAAAATAAAATACCTGTTCCAGTTCGGTTCTGGTTTTTTGATAAAAAAAAAAAAATAAAGGTTCCTAATAATTTTGGTATCGAAAAGTATAATAATTTTAAATACCTTTCCGGAATACGGGTTTAATTAATGAGAAATATTAGAATACTCATATGATTATGCATAGTTTATGCCTACACAAAACAGTAATATCATTAAATTATGACGAATAAAATTATTTTATTTTTGAACCTAAAAGGACCTATTTAATTTTAAAATTTCGTTATGGTTCTGGTACTTTATTTATTAAGAGAAATGTTTCGGTTCCGGTTCTTAATATTTTAAAGGTTCCTGTTCCAGAATCAGGTCTCTTAGGTTCGGTTCCAGTCCTTGTTGCAAATTATAAAATTGATTTGATAATCTCAAGTAGTCAAATGGCTTATTCCACTTATAAGCTGTCGTTACCAGCTACCAAAGACAACAGCTGTTGTAGATGATAATAATAATAGTTTCATGTTTTTCTGTACAATATGATACCACGCAATAGGAATTTTATTACATTCTTCAAATGCGATTCAAAGTTAAAAATAATACTTTTAATTTATTTTCACTTAATATATTTATTTGGTAATTAGTGAATAAATGATGGTAACTTGATACATATAGTACTAAGAGAACAATTAAGTTATAGCCGTAAAAACAATGAGTACTCGCCTACATATATTTATATTTTTTTCTTCCAACCACTAACTTCTGTTATAGTATATGTAATATTATGTATTATTTACTAGCTACTGGGTGGTACCTATATGGCAGAATTTGGTATTTTGACAATAATAATAAGAAATATTATATAATTATTATTTTATGTTAGTTCTAGTACCTACCATTAGTCGTGTCAGTTTATAGTCCATGACTATTATAATATAATAGGTATAGTGATTAAAAAATATATATTTATAATTAATACCTAATTTTTTGTACGACGCCAACAACTATCAAAAATATGATCTAGATAAGCCTATTTTTATGTACGCTAAACATAAGATATATTAGAACACAATGTGATCTGGATAAGTTAAAAGATTATTAATTTACGAAAACGTTATCTATAGATAATGCCCAAAACTGCATAGTACACAGTTTCTACATGGAAATACCCGTGCTTTACAAATTGTGTATCTGTGATTTTTTATAGATAAGAGCTTTCTGTGGGTTTAATACATGACCGATTTATCTTTAGTTCGATTAAGAATTTCGAAAATTATATACTTCATAGAAGGCACATATGTTTGTGCACTTATTTTTGATAACATTTAGTAAGGAAACAACTGAAATGTTTTCAATAATTAAAAAATGTTCACCAATCAATGGAAATATGGAGTATAATAAATATTGAAATACGATGAATTTTACATCCCAATTCCTAATGTAGCTATAATAGACCTGGGTAATTAAAGATGATTTTAAGCTACCTAAAAATAACTCAAAGCTAAATTTTGAATAAAAATTTAGTGCCTATAATAATTATTTGATTACCATTTCTCCAAGTATTTTATGTAAGGACACGTCCATAGGTATCACACCTAAATGTACAATTAATTATTTTTTTAAGAATACTTTGATTGTTCCTCGGAATTGGCAGTGTTATGCACTTTATACAATTCCGATTTCATAACGTTACATTCAATTTAATCATACAAGTTTTCAAAATAGTTTATAGTTTTTGCTATATTTAAAAATGTACCTACAACCTATAATTATTTTGCTACTAACATATCACGTGCACTTCGTTGCCCGTTAAATGTACCAACTCTATATGTCTCAAACTTTGTTCATTCCTTATTTAATATTCGGTGTATGGTGTTCAAAACTTATCTTAACTTTTCCGTTGCCCAGAATAAAAATTCTGATTCGCAGCAGTATGTTATCAGGAAGGCAATCTACCTGCGGTAGATCGCGGACTCCGTGCTGTTTGTACGAAAGTGTATGAATTAGCTCTAGAGTATCAAAGTTATACCAAGTTTGTCGTTTTTACTTAATTCCACCTACGATGGATTAATATAATCAATTAATACAAAATCCTTATCTAACCTAACCGTACTAAAATCAGATGAATAAAAAAAACCAAATTTAACCTTTTTTAAATTAACCTATCCTTTTCCCAGAGATCTAATCTACACACGAACATTCGTTTATATATATATTAATATTTATTGATAGAAAATAATAATACAAATCAACAAACATGCCCGATTAACCAATAGCAACCAATATATAATATCTTAAAAAAACTTCTCCTAACAATTACGAACATCTTAAAAAAAAATGTTAGCCAAATCGGACCAGCCGTTCTCGAATGATGAGTTAACGTACATTTTTCACGCTCCATTTTTATGTAAACAGATTATTATATTCAATTAACACAAAAAAAATAACTGTTTTATTTAAGTTAAAAAGTATTTAGTTACATTCAAACACATATTAATAAATAATACTTATATTATGTTTCTAATATTATCATAAAAGTATTTATAATTTCATAGAAATCATATCTAAAAAATTAAAAAAATAGAAAATTAGAATTAAAAATATATTACTAGATTTTTGAACACGTTTGAATCATAAATAAAAATAAAAATTTAATATATTATTGAATAATTTTAAAAATTCACCAAATCTCATTTAGAAGATTATATGACATTAAAAATGATTTTATATTATTGATAATGTAGTTCCATGAATATTTTCACTTCAACAACTGTGGTAAAGTCATTGTTATCTTCTTTTTTTAGATTCTGAGTGGAACGATGAATGTATTGATTTTACAATGATGTGTTTTTTTTTTTTTAAATTTTTAAATTTTTTTTTGTCTGTGTACACGATAAGTAGTCGAAATAATGCTTCGATTTTCAACTTCAGTATCTTGTTCGATTGGAAAGTGAATATCGTTGGTGCATTGAGAAGGTCAAAATTTAAAATTACCAGTAATTTTCAAAAGCGCCAAGAAAAACCAAAGAAAAATTATGGAAAAACGGGAATTTTTACGCAAAATCGATTTTTCACAAAATTGAATTTGGTTTTTGGTGTAACTTTAAAAAAAATGACCGTAGATACATGAAATTTTGACTGAATGTTTATATTAGCATTTTCTATATACCATAACATTTTCAAAATATTTTGACTTATTTTGACGTACGTTGCGCCAGCCCCCCCCCCCCCCCCAAGGAAAATCTATAAACAAACTATACAGATATTTAGCACGTAATTCGCACGCCTATTTTGAAAATTCGCACGACCTTCCTTCCCCTAGAAATCAAAAAATTCGTGGGGGGGGGGGGCTGGCGACACGTTTAACTAATAAAAATGTAAATATAATAAAAAAGTCTATATTGGTTAAACATTTTTGTTTAATAAAAAAATTTCAATCTAGATTTGTTTAATATTTTTCATTCAATCAAATTTTTTTATTAAGTTTCTTTTTAAGCAGTTAAGCATTCGTAAAAATTTTTCTTTTTAAATCTAAGATTTTAAAATGTAATACAAGATTCCTTATAAGATTATCTACCTTTATCAAACAAAAAATATGTATAAGAAAGTCAAATTAAATTTTTTGATCGTTTGAAATTCAAATTTTTACAACTTTGGATATTTACTCGATTTCTTATGTAGCGATTTCCTTATTTTGTTGTAATTCAAAAACGAATAACTGTAAATACATGAAAATTTTACTGAATGTTTATTTTAGCATTTCCTATACACCATACAATTTTGAAAATAATTTGACTCTTTTTGAGCTGTTTACGGACATTGTAAGTTTTCTATTTTTTTAGTTTTTTTTTCTATAAATATCAATAAAGTTTTATCTATTGGGCCAAAAAGTGTATAAATTTAATACAAAGCTCCTGATATATTGTTACAATAGCAGTTGAAAAATATTAAAAATATATAGGCACAATTTTTTTTATAAGCATTTAAAGATCGAATTTTGAAAAAATTTATCAAATTTAAGATTCAATAATTATTTTGTAGTTAAAAATGTATGAAATGTTCAATTTTTGTATCTAAGAATTGAAAATTTAAAACAAGATTCCATGTAAGTAATTAATTCTGTTACCAAAAAATCTAAAAAATACATTTACACAGTTTATTTTTATAGTCATTTTAAGTACAAATTTGGACGAAATTACATATTAAAAACCTAGAATAACTATTATAGTTATTTTGTTATGATTGTATAATATTATTCTTGGGTATACTTGAAACTTCTAAAGTATACTATTATATATCTATGATACGATCACGGTTTTTGTTGATGTATAACGCGTTATAGCTTATAGTACCTAATAGATATTATGATATGAT
>NC_042493.1:83974385-83984093 GCF_005508785.2 Acyrthosiphon pisum
ATAATATTATTCTTGGGTATACTTGAAACTTCTAAAGTATACTATTATATATCTATGATACGATCACGGTTTTTTGTTGATGTATAACGCGTTATAGCTTATAAGTACCTAATAGATATTATGATATGATTAATTTGGAATTTATTATAGGTACCTATTACAGGTCAATTTTTTTTAAATACTATAGACTATAATATAATATTATGTCTTATACCTAGACTGACATACCGTCTCCGCTCAGAATCGTTTTTCTTATACAATGATATTATATCATTGAATTCAAATTTAATACCATCCATTATACAGTGACCCACTTGTAACCTACTGTACAGCAGAGCGAAATCCACTTACCCACCTTTTTTTATACATTTTTAAAAGAAAGTTTGAATGTTTGTATAGCCTTAAACAATTTATATTTCATAATAGTGAAATTGTTCAATAAAAATGAATGTAATGAAAATATCTGAAAACTGGTGGAAGCCCCAATTATTAATAGGTATATTGTAAGTAGCTGAACATTAATTTCATTTAGTTGTCACGAATCCATATTATTAGTATTATAATGATTTGATCGTAAGTCACTATTAAATCCTCAATACCTCTTGTCTCTTGATAAATAACAGATGTGGCTGTTCCATCAGATCTCTGTATTGATAAGTTAAATAAATATTTAAACCTTATTCTGACATTTCAAAATAAAATGTTAACCAAGTTTCAGTGTAACATTATATAACGATATCATAAATATAAAATATTACACATAAAATAATACACAATATATTATAATTGACTTATTTTATATTAATTATTAATTATACCTACTATCCTACGTGCGATTTGATGACAAATGTTTATATGTGATGACTTAATTATTTATTTGATAATATGTTATATTTTTGGTTTTTATGTTTTTAATTACCACATTATTTTCTCCTTTATCGCGACGTTATTTTAATTATTTTGGTAGATTAGAAATGTGTTCTATTTGCTGTACGATTGATGACAGCCGAATACAATTTCATTTCGGTGACAAATGCAATTGTTTTGGAGATCGCGGAAGATTGAATACATCAATTTCATTTGTTAGTTTGATTTAGTTAGTGTTCGTGATTTTTCTGCATTGAGAGTGTCTTGCCAAACGAATGATTGGAATATTGTCAAATTTAAATGCCATTATTGTATTTAAAATGTCTTTTATTTTAATTTCATTACTATTTTCATCGGATTATAGCAAATAAAATAATATTACATAATATTATTTACTGTCAGTCAATTTTTGTATCTAAGAATTGAAAATTTAAAACAATATTCCACGTAAGTAATTAATTCTGTTACCAAAAAATCTAAAAAATACATTTACGCAGTTTATTTTTATAGTCATTTTAAGTACAAATTTGGACGAAATTACATATTAAAAACCTAGGATAACTATTTTAGTTATTTTGTTGTGATTGTATAATATTATTCGTGGGTACTTGAAACTTCTAAAGTATACTATTATATATATCTATGATAGTACTACGGTTTTTTGTTGATGTATAACGCGTTATAAGTACCTAATAGATATTATGATATGATTAATTTGGAATTTATTATAGGTACCTATTATAGGTCAATTTTTTTTTTAATACTATAGACTATAATATAATATTATGTCTTATACCTAGACTGACATACCGTCTCCGCTCAGAATCGTTTTTCTTATACAATGATATTATATCATTGAATTCAAATTTAATACCATCCATTATACAGTGACCCACTTGTAACCTACTGTACAGCAGAGCGAAATCCACTTACCCACCTTTTTTTATACATTTTTAAAAGAAAGTTTGAATGTTTGTATAGCCTTAAACTATTTATATTTCATAATAGTGAAATTGTTCAATAAAAATGAATGTAATGAAAATATCTGAAAACTGGTGGAAGCCCCAATTATTAATAGGTATATTGTAAGTAGCTGAACATTAATTTCATTTAGTTGTCACGAATCCATATTATTAGTATTATAATGATTTGATCGTAAGCCACTATTAAATCCTCAATACCTCTTGTCTCTTGATAAATAACAGATGTGGCTGTTCCATCAGATCTCTGTATTGATAAGTTAAATAAATATTTAAACCTTATTCTGACATTTCAAAATAAAATGTTAACCAAGTTTCAGTGTAACATTATATAACGATATCATAAATATAAAATATTACACATAAAATAATACACAATATATTATAATTGACTTATTTTATATTAATTATTAATTATACCTACTATCCTACGTGCGATTTGATGACAAATGTTTATATGTGATGACTTAATTATTTATTTGATAATATGTTATATTTTTGGTTTTTATGTTTTTAATTACCACATTATTTTCTCCTTTATCGCGACGTTATTTTAATTATTTTGGTAGATTAGAAATGTGTTCTATTTGCTGTACGATTGATGACAGCCGAATACAATTTCATTTCGGTGACAAATGCAATTGTTTTGGAGATCGCGGAAGATTGAATACATCAATTTCATTTGTTAGTTTGATTTAGTTAGTGTTCGTGATTTTTCTGCATTGAGAGTGTCTTGCCAAACGAATGATTGGAATATTGTCAAATTTAAATGCCATTATTGTATTTAAAATGTCTTTTATTTTAATTTCATTACTATTTTCATCGGATTATAGCAAATAAAATAATATTACATAATATTATTTACTGTCAGTCAATCATTTCTTGGGCCACTTTTTCTTCGTAAATAGAATCAATAGTGGATATCATATTATTATTTTCCAAGTGTAAAGTTCTTTTATCCATATTTTTTATATCATGATTCATGATACGTAGGTAGTTTTCTTTTCTTTTTTAAAGTTGAAGTAGTACCAGATGGATCGTAAATTCTATTACTTAATAATACAATTCTTTCTTCGTAATTGTTCGAAGAAGTAAACATTTTAGAATTTGACGTTTTAACAAGAATTTCACAAGTTCCTCCATTTTCTTCTCTGTGATAATGAAAATGGTAATTTTAAATATTCCCTGTATACGATGTATTTAACCTAATTTTAAATTTATTATTTATATCTAACGTCACACGTGATAGTTTAAGAATATGTTAAACAAAATTAACATAAGACCTGCACTTTTATCCATCAAACAACAACTGGTATAATAATATGTGGTAGTTCATCATTATTAACTGTTATAATTTACAATCAAGATAAATCCATAATGTGAACATCGTATAGAATCGCGTGAAATTTGGAAGACCATGTTTATGCGTTGTCTATATATAATAATATTATTATTATTATTTACATTTTACACCATGTTTTCGTTGATAATAAAATTTGTATTTTTATAAGTTTAAAAGTTTTTAGTTATATTCAAACGCATAACAATAATTAAAACTTATTTTATATTTTTAATACCATATAGGTATGATTATGTATTTATAAATTTTATCATTCACAATTTACTGTATTAATTTAACATATTCGTTTCATAGAATGTTAAATGAACTATATCCATTAATTACATTAACACATATATTGTTATAATATTTGTTGTAAATAGTACGTATCAAATGGTCCAATTCAGTAATTTAAATTATAAATGTTGCAGAAAGCTGCCGATACAATTATTACAACTATAAATTATACATCATATTAAACTAATCAGTCCATTTTTATCAATGTTTTGATTATTGTAGAACTTTTAGTCTGTATTTGAGTGAGTTACGTAGGCACATCAATCATGGAAATCATTGTATGATGAAATATTATATTCTAAACAGAGCTCGTGGCTTATCCCAAAAATGGCTAAATGATCGAGACTCCGTTAATCTATGTGAATTCCTATTCTTAAAGGCCCGGTAGTACATTGTAGTATTTCTGTATTATGAAATTTTTATAAAACGTCAACACCTAGCATCGATCGAATTGGATACAGCAGGATTTTTAACCTTTTGATTTGGGAAATCTGTGAGGTTTCTAATCCTCACTAGTTCCATTACACTTAGGATTCTAACTATCCTGTATATACATGTATTTTGTATAATATGCGTGTATATTTTTAAGGTATGAATGTATAAGTACTACGAACTTTGTCAACATTTGAACTTTAATAATTGCTTATAAAACAATCTTTTATACCTATATATATTTTTAAATTGGTATATCAACAACCTAGGAGGACTCTTGTATTACATTTTCTAGCTTTTTACTAACAACGAAATGTTGATCAACATTTGTGGAAAAAAAAACTAAAAAAATTCTAATTTCAAATATTTTTTAAATACCTTAAAAAGTGTCAAAATATCAACAAAATATATACCATACCTATATATATATTTATATTCATACATTTCAAGTATTTAAGGTTATTTGTTTTTGAATTACAACATTCATTTGATGAGATGTTGTTAATTATTTTACGTATGAAATAATTTCAAAATTAAAATTTTCGATTCTCTTAATAAAAATATTTGTGGAATTGCATTAAAATCTACCAGAAACCAACTCCAAAGTTTAAATTCGAAATATTTTTACTGCCCAAAATCTAATGGTGTATAAAAAACGATATACCTATGATTGTAAAATCAATACATTCATCGCTTCGCTTCGAATCTAAAAAAACACACACGAAACACATCATTGAAAAATCAATACAATATTCACCGCTTGGAATCGAAAATATAAATTATTTGAAAATGCCTTGCATTTCATAAAGTATATTTCCTGATTCACGATGAAATAACTTTTCTTTATATTATAAACATGGCAAAATTCATAGGTGTAATGGTGGAGCGCCTGAGGGTTGGTAAACTGCACGTGCCTGAAATAAAATTATACCAATACCTATCCTGTGTAAATGATCTTTCCAAATGTGGTTATAACAAT
The DNA here is from genome assembly GCF_005508785.2 of Acyrthosiphon pisum. Lineage (NCBI taxonomy): Eukaryota > Metazoa > Arthropoda > Insecta > Hemiptera > Aphididae > Acyrthosiphon > Acyrthosiphon pisum. The sequence goes on from NC_042493.1 coordinate 83,979,280, forward strand.
TTAATGTTATTGGTTGACTGTTCGATGGTGATAATAATAATACCTATACCTATATATTATATCAATGAACGAATATTATATTTATGATGACAGTTTGTTGCCATTTAGGGACCAACCCAGTTAAATATAATACGAATATATTTGGATATTATGAGACAAAAAATACATATTTCCTCATTGTACCTACAATATTAATGACAGTCTTAACAATTGTTCATATAGCAATAGGGATTGGCATGCAATTTAAACTTACAAAATGTAAAATTTAGTATGTAGGTACCCATATAAGTAAATAGAATAGTATACTGTTACAAAATACAAATTATGAAAAGCCAAACAAGTTAAAGACAGACAGATAGTTAATTCAATAAATAAAACGGATAGTATCGTTATTTATTATTATTACTATTAACGGTATTTTATTTCATTATTTGGTTGTACCTACTGTGCCAATCGTCTACATTATTACATTTTCATTAATCCCTCGAAGTGTCGGAGATCAAAATGTACCATACTCGGCGATCAAAAATTGTTTACGAATAGCATTTACGTCACGTGCAATACCGAGATTATATATTTTATTGAGACGTCTAAAAAAATACTCAACCCGACGGGTGAAATTGAATCTCGAGATATTGAATTTCTGGTGCAGGGGTGGTCAAACAGACGTTCGCAGACCGTTTCATAAGTCCCAGTGAATATTGGACGGGCGGAAAATTTACGTATCCTATGCTCCTATATATATAGTGACTATAGAACCGTGTGTCCCGAATTAAGTTATGTAATCGTGAACGTCCCGAGCATACTTACAGACTATACGTGTTTGAGTGATCCACTAAAGTAGGTATATCTTGTATGTTTTTTTAGATTTATGTTTTTGGATATGTTTTCGACTTTTCGTAATGATATTATGTGTGTTATTTTATTCATATCACTTTTTTGTTTGACACGTTTTCTAGTAAAAAAAAAATGCTCTGATCATATACTTTTATGGGCATCTCTGGTAGAGAATTGGATCTAGACTACTTTTGGAATGTTGAAATTGAAAATTCTTAATAGATACTTTCAAAAGATAATCGGGGAAAAAAATAATAAATACATTCATCACTCTGGTCAGAATGTAATACAAACATGTTTTGTTAAAATTTTAATATTATTATTAAAATAATTGTTTAGCAACTTTGGTTACCAACAATTTGGACCGTCTTCACTCAGAACCGTTTAAATGATTTATCATTGTCTAATCAATGACGAGGTACACTCGATACCTACTTTACAGCAGAGCGCGTTACCTACTTGACAGATTTTTGTTGTTGTAACAATAATAATCACGTCAGCAATTGTCTCAAATAAGCTGACTTTTCATCCAAATCACTGAAGAAAAATATTTATTTTTGGAAAGAAATAACCATTGTATAAAAGTTACTTGAAATTTCTTCCAAACACTAATTTATTGTACCTATATTAAACTAAATTATATCATAATATTCAAAGTATTTTGGTTCTCCGTTTATAAACATAATAATATGAAATACTTATTCGATTTTTTCAATTTATTTTTATTTACCTATGCATAGATAAAATTGTTGTTTTTTAGCTCAGCTTGAAAACTGAATACACAATTCTTTATGAATTCTTTTTTTTGAAATTAAAAACATCAACAATATTCTTATGGAACATTTTTTTACGAGCATTTTAAACTTGAAGTAGAATCTATTTCATATCCATATTTTTTATCCATTACTATAGTGGCATAGTTTTTAGTCATTGATGAAAGTAGGAAGTAAGTAAGTAAGTAAGTAAGTAAGTAAGTAAGTAAGTCGAAACCTATACTATATAACAAAAGCGATCATTACCAGGTTTATTAAAAATTGCATTATTTATTATACCTATACGGCTATACTAAATTGTTGACTTATTGTTTACTGCTATCATAAGCTTATAGTTATAGATAAAAATAACATTTTTGACCAACGTGCACTACGATGGAGACAGGCGAATCGCCGAAGTGTCACGAGTGCCATACACAGATTCTTGGCGTTTTATTTGTTTTACGAGCATAAAGGATATTGATTTGGTAATAATAATGTAATTTAACACGAAAAGAGAATTGCGTTAAAATATAGGTACTTTATTATGTATTATCTACCGTGGTGGCCATAAAAATGCCCTACTTTCTTAATTAAAAACTATATATTATATCCCTTAGCACGCAACTGCAGACATAGTCCATCAGGTTTATTATTTTCTGATAACTTATAACAATACATACAATCAAATTACCGACGTTTTTTTTTTTTTTTTGAAACGTTATCGTCGCATTAAAACTGATAACATCTAGTGGCATGGTAAACTCAAATATTGTCAATAGGTAGCAAAATGTTTTTCAAATACCCATCTCACCTATACCAATGCACCAGTAGCGTGCGGTCAGGGCAAACGAAGTAAGCGCCGCATGCCCACCTAAAAAGAAAGAAAAACATGTATTTAATTTATTATGTCATTAGGCGGGCGATATGCGATGTTGTAATATAGGTTTTTAAGTTATTTATTATTGAATATATTATCATAATGTACTCCATTATATGTACCTATTATATTATATTAAAAATTATAATAAATAAAGTATGAAATTAAATTGTTTTGTTATTTAGGTATTGACTAAAACGCTCAGGATTTTGATTGCTTGGCGCGTTACATTATACACGAGTGTGATAGTCAGGTAACTACGGTTTTACGCAGCATTTGGAAGCGCTGCATTAAAAATAGGTACTTTTAGAAACTTATTTTCAGCTGTTACCGAAAGTTTTCTTTTTTAGCACATTTAATATGCAATTTAATACTCTTACTATGATCAACAATTATAAAGAGTACTTTATGTTTTCTTCTTATTATAATTTAAATTTTAGTATTTGTAACGGTGGTTTTGTTTTGCGCTTACCAAGCTTCAAATACCGTTATACCTATAGTGAGGCAGGTACGCTTCCAATGGTTAACCGGTGTATTAGAAAATAAGATAAAAATATTAAAAATTGTATCCTTGACAGGGCTCGCATTCGAAAAAAAATTCCGTTTAATGTTATTTACAATTAAAACGTTACACAATTTTTGCGTTTATTGTTATTCAGAATTTAAACGTTATTCAAGTTTTGTGTTTATCGTTATTTAGAATTAAAACGTTATACAAGTTTTGCGTTTATCGTTATTTAGAATAGTGTTAATACCTATTAAATATATTAATAATAACTAATACGGCCAGGTAGGTAATGGCCCGAATACGGAATATAATATGATAAATTCTTAGATTGTTTTGGACAAATATTAATCGCATGAAATGAATATTTCTAGGAAACTAACAGAACTTTTAAATAGATGGATTTTAAATTATTTCATTTTGCGTTATTTTTCTTAATATTCTATGAGTTGCTTTTTGCGTTATTATAATATGTTTTGTATAATGATATATTATATATTTTGTTAATCGTTATTTTTGATTATTGCTTTCCGTTATAATTATTACGTTTACAGATTTCAATAATTTTTTGTCAAATATAACGTTATTATAACGTTTGCCAGCCCTGATCCTTGAAGATTTCGAGGGTAAATATAATGATATGATCAATGATGTGTTACATCATGAGAAATAATTCTAAATCAAAAACGATTTTGAGCGGAGACGGAGTACCTATCACTACTAAATACTGTATCTACCACTTACTTATTAGGCATTTGAAGTTTTTTATTTTTTTATTAAAAATGAATGAACTTTATAACAGTTTTTATACTCGGTCAAACGCTTTAAAACGAATTACAAGATCCAAAAAAAGTTGTTCTTTTAGATATATTAAAAATACATATGCATAATTTGAAGTTCAAATATTGAAATACAAATTCCATAAAATAAGGTAAATTAATTGTCAACTAAACATATAGGTAGGTATTACTATCTACCATATAGCTAATAGACATATATATATATTACCAAAAACAGTATAAATATATAATAATAACATTAATAACATGTCCTTAGAAATATAGTCGGACATTTAATAGAAAATCTTCACTCAGAATCGTTTTACGTTGGTATGCAATAATTCAAATTTATCACTCAACTTCCCCACTTTTTATTTCAGATTATCTTTAAAATTGGGTACAGAGAAATTTTTACTTTTTGCCACTTAAATTACCAATTAGATTAAATTTGCTACCAGAAACCTCTTTCTAAATTGTACTGCTCCAAGAGGTGGCACAGATCACACATCAAAGTTAAATTAATACATCACTTAGGTAACTCAGAATTTAAAAATAAAAATAAAACTTTATAGCAAAATTACATATTTATAGTAAGATATAGTTGTAAGTACATTTAGATACGTATTATACGTGGATTCATTATTAACACACATAATAATAACAATAATAATAATAAGTTATTATAATAATATTATTGGTATTTAACTAGTACAAGTAGTATCTAAGACCTAACTAGTGTATAATACCCAGTTGAGTAACCTTCAATCGATATAATAAATTATAGTAATGATATCAAACTATATTTATTTAGGTCTTAGGACGTCATATTATATGATTAGTGGTCTATAGTTTATTCAGTAGGTATTTGAATCTTTTTAAAAATCTGGATTGTATTATAATAATATAATATAATATTCGATCATAATTCATAGGAATGGGAACTAAACTTTTTGCCATTCGATGACTTATTTTGTGTTCCCATCAGTGTGATCTTAGAATAGTCGAAATTTCAAAATGTCGAAATGTTGACTAACTTATAATCAGGGACGGTTCCATGGGGG
>NC_042493.1:83984143-83988688 GCF_005508785.2 Acyrthosiphon pisum
TTTTTAGAAATTTAAATATTATATTATATTAAATAAAAAATAAACAAAATCTTAACTTCTTTTCACATGGTCGCTTTATATATTAAAAATAATCAATAATTTATTTATCACATGAATTACCTATACTTAATATTATGACAACATTTGAAAATTAAAAATAAAGTATAATATTTTATTACAATTGGATTTGTGTTTTAAAAAAATGATGGGGCCCTTCCCAGATATTTGCTCTGGATCCTTGCCTGCTTATAATATCGATTAAATTGTATATAAATAAATATGATTTAAGCTCATCTAAATATTTTAACATACTTATATAAAATTATCTATCATTAAACATGAACACCACCTCACTCATAGATGCTCTCGGACCAGGACAAGAAAAAACCATAACAAATTTCATCAAGATGGCCGACCTCACAACGAACATATAAGACAATGGATCAACGACGCCACACTATAACTATTACCATTTAAATTATATTTATAAATTATTAATGTAAAAACCTAACTCCCTCTAACCCAGTGGTCGGCAACCGGCGGCCCGCGGGCCTCATCCGGCCCTCGCGTTCATTGTATACGGCCCGCTTTAAATTCCACGACAACGACAATTATTTGAATATCATATCAAAAAAATCATATTGTATAAATATAATTGAACGTTTCTATTAGTCATATTTTATAATGGTATTTATAATATCTTGACAGTTACCGAGAAGATAGAGTAGATACAACGAGTGTATTTGGGCTATAATTTTAATTTTCGATTCTGATAATAAACAATATCCAACAAGAAAAATCACATTAAGCCTAAAGCAGTTGTAATTTCCATACGTTTGTATTATAATTATTATATTATTAAAAACTGTAATTTTTATGTTCTATCATTTTAAAGTTTTAAATAGTTATTTTTTTTCTTGATAAATAATTTGGAATATAAAATTTTTATTTTTTTCTGGCTCGCGAACTCCTTTTAATTTATCAATGTGGCCCGGGAGTTCAAAAAGGTTGCCGACCACTGACTTGAGTCAAGCCAAATGTAACCACCAGTCATGTAAACCATTGTAGGCTAATAAACTTTTGTATTTGAAGCCTTATATTAAATAAAAAAAAATAAATAAATACTTTATTTTGTATAAAATACATAAAAGTGTGTTTATGATGAATTTCATGTATATATGATTATATACTATTAAATAAACTATTGTAGATTTACCATTCACGCTCGACTTTAATTTTTAATTCCAGTATTCAAATTTTAAAAGAAACCATCTATTGTATATATATTATATTTTTTCAAGCTTAGTTTGGTACCATATTGGATCTAGCTATATACTTTTAAGAGGTAAAAATTGAAAAATTCCATTATTGTTTAAAATAATTTTAACACATTCATTACAGTAACCCACATGACACCTAATAGCTAGTAAACAGCAAAGCGGTACCCACTTGCCTTTTTTTTTATTTATAGAAATAAATTGAAAATTTTAAAAATTGTATTGGTAAAAATAGTACCAAAATATTAAAAAAATTATACAATTTATAGAAAATGCTAAAATTTCAAGTATACGATTATTTGTTTGAGAACTATAAGAAAATAAGAAAATCAATTTTGTCGAAAAATGGCTTAAATTATAAAGATAGTACTGGGAGTTTTTTACTTTTGACCCCTCTAAATAGATACCAACTAAATCCAATTTTCTACCATAAACCATCCTAAAAGTTGAAAATCTTAAATCAATACATTTTTACTGCTCCTAAAGGTGATGATAGTGTAGACAGAATAAAACTACATCATTGTAAAATCAATCAAATACTCCACCTATAGTTTATAAAAGGAAAACTATAGGTTTTACGCAAAACAAGTTTTTGATAAAATTGATTTTACCTAGATTACTCTAGAGACCAAAAATATTTGGTTCTATTTGTGACATTTATATTTTGATAGTTGAAATGTTTGACTTTTTTTGCGTATAATATGATGACTTGATTGTTTGTAAGTGAAAAAGCTTTACATGTTCTGTACAGGGTTCTTTGTCCCAAATCCCAAAATAAGTGGTTCTAATCTTACCAGTTACCACAATTAAAAATATCAAAATACATATATATTTTTAAATTTTTTATATTTTATAAGCGTTTAAGTACGATTAAGGTACCTACGTCGTACCCACATGTGTGTTGTCTTAAGAAGACGCTACACGGACATATTTTGTTGTCTCCGTCTTACAAACGCCTATAACAGCAAATTTTACGCTCAGCAGACCTCGTTTAGCTCCGTTAATTTAAAAATTTGAGTGAATTGACCTTTTATAAAATGTATAAGTATGACATCTAGGACATCGCATAGGCTTTTTTTTATATTTTTATTTTAAATCGCGTAATGAGTATTTTGAGATATACAATTTACAATTTTAAAATAGTCATAACTCACATAAGGTACTTTAACATTTTCAAATAGTATGCGAGTACAATGTCCACTTAAAAATCAATTTTTTACGAAATTCTTATAATGAAAATCAATTAGTTTGAAATGTTAGTATTAATTTAGCCAATGTTTACATATAGCTTGAAAAATGAAAATGTAATACAATGTTCTTTATATGAGTTGTTTTCAACCTACAAATCTCAATAGTAAAGCCCGCTTTCATTTTGTAGCCATTAATTCAATTTATTCAATTTCATAAGCTTTTAGTATTTTTGGTAAGTTGTGGAAAATATTACGATGATTGTTACAACCCACGAACAGAATGTATCAGGAATATTCGTCCACCGACGACAGAAACATTGTAAACGTATATTAAACGTGTATTAAACGTGAATTAAACGTTTATAACGCGACCTATCTGAATATAAGTAACAGGAACCTATGCCGTGGATGCCGTCGAATGAGTAGATCGTTGCCGCCGTCGCCGCCGTCGCCGCCGACGACGATGCCGAAACTGAAGAACGAGTAGCTCTAGACTTTGCGACCCTGGTACAACCGAGGCGGTTACGAGTTGTCACCGGCAATATTTTCATAATGTTACGCCAATGTGCATATTATTTTGTTGTCTCAACATAGCAATTATTTTCATTCACTATTTTCAATTCGGGACACGGATCCAGAGGGGGCCCAGACCCCACAGACATATTATTTCTACAATTTTCATAGGGAAATTTACATAAACATATTATTGACCTAATAATTTAGACCGTTTTGGAAAAAGGGTCAATATGAAAAGACATTTGGATTTAATTATTTAATAATATATATATATATATCAATAATTGATTTATTACATTATAATTAAACTAATATTGGGAAAAAAATTTAAATTTAGAATAGAAGTGTACGTATATTGAAATATTTGTAATTGTATTTGTGTTGTAAAAAAATGTTTGCCCCCCCCCCCCCCCATAGATCTTTGCTCTGGATCCGTGCCTGGTTTCAATAATGTGCTGTTTTGATATTAGAATGGCGCGTGTATTATATACTTTTAAATGAGAACATTATCATCTGTGCTGGGGTCAGTGGTTTTTAATGTTTTAATTTTCAAGCAAAATATGTGTATGCGAAATATACAATGTTAACTACTCGCGCGTATTTGCTCACAAAACTAATTGACTTCGGATTACCAAATAAACAAACAAACAAACGACTAAGTTCCTGTTTATTTTAAAATTTATTTAACAGATCGTGATAATATAGTACCTACAGTTTGAAAAATAGAATAATACAATTTAGAACAAGACTGCGGCTCTAAATTTAAAAAAAAATCTGAGGGAAATTTTGACACGCAAGCATGCGACGGGTTATAAACAAACAATTTTTGTAATATTTAAAAAATATTCTAAGTACTTAATTGAAACAATTCACCACTATCCAGTATCCTTATAGTGAAATTTTAAATATATATACCTATTGATATTAACCTTATTCATGTCATTTAACTCATACTTATTACTTATTCATTAATACTAAATCATACCGACTGTCTTTGGTCGTTCTATACTGGTATTATTTCGACTTATAGGTTACCTAATAATATTATTATGTTAATATTATTAGGAAATATACTTATGCAAAAGGTGGGCATTAACTAGTTAAAAGTAAAAGTTAAGTTAAAAAGTTAATTTTTTTAACTTTTTAACGTAACTAGTTAGTTTATTTTCTAACCAACTTAGGAACTTAACTAGTTCAGTGGCGTATTTAAGAATTTTGATAGGGGGGGGGGGATGAAATATATAATAATAGGTACACTCAGTAAATACGAATATAATATAAATTTTTAAAATCCTCTAACTTGTTGAGTTTAGTGTGGATCAAGGTGAAATAAGAATTAACACAAATTGTATAGTACCTAATAGCATTTATTATAAATTCATACTAACGACAATCCCATGTTTAATACGATAAACAAAAAAAATAGTTATAATACAAAATCCTGTTTTCTATTTTTTTGGATGCTCAGTTCATCGATAATCTTATCTGGCATGATTATTGTATTGACCGGTGACATGCAAATAAAGCGAACACATTAGAGGACGCTACACCCGTATGTGTTG
>NC_042493.1:83989241-84013395 GCF_005508785.2 Acyrthosiphon pisum
TATTACATAGTTAAACTAATGTTAAACCGCGGAATTTGACTGGTAAAATTTAAACTATGATTGTAAAACGGGCCCTAAGTGTCTAAGTCGGTTATAATAAACAAAGTATATAATAATTACTATTTAATTTATAGTTATTATTCAATATTAGATAGGAAAATTGATAAAATATTTACTTCTGTCATACTATTTATTAGGTAAGACTTAATACTTAATAAAAACTTGAAAAACATCGTTCAGGTGTATAGCAGTTGATACAGGCAAAGTACAAAATATTTTCAAGAGTTCATGAATATTTGGATAAACCTCTTTATCACAAACATCTAAAGCATGTAACCCAGAGGTGAATACAATGTTTTCAATCACTAAAAATAAACCCATGCCCTATGGTAAATCTACAGTCTTCATGGTAATTTTGTTTTATTTACTGACTATTTATCGGGTTTATTATAAACATTCATGCATGAAAAATAATTCGCAGAGAATTCAAAAATATAGTATACCATACCACCATAAAGATATATGTTTTTATTTTCCGATATTTATGCCACGAACGACTAGTGGCATATAGTACCTACATAAAAGCGGACAAATTACCACGGCTAGAACATTTAGAAAACAGATATAGGTCCCTACTCAAAACTTAAAAGTAGTATCATATTGAGAAATACAGAAAATAAGTAAACATAATTTTACAAAAAAAAAAGGTCAAGGGGGATCTATCCCCCATACCCCCCGTAAATACGCCACTGAACTAGTTTAACTTACAGTTGAAATAACTTAGCTTTTCTCAGTTGATTTTAAAAAATCCATCAAGTTAAAATCATTTTGAAATTTTTCGTTTATACTTAAATATTACTATATCAGTATAAAATAAAAATAATCCAATACAAAAACACAAACATTTCTGTTCTTTTTCTTGATAACATAATTTTGTGTATATTAAAATATTTTATTAAATTGTAAATTATTTATTATGCGAGTTGCAATTATACATATTTTTTGATAAAATTAATAATTTTAAATTACAAATTGACAATTGTTAAGTTTTAATGTTATATAACTTATAATATATATGTGAAGGTCGTGTACTCATATTCACGTATTATGACATTCAATTGCTATATATTTGTTAAATTATTAATTTGAGATGAGTATATAGTTTTAATTAGTAAATAATTGTAAAGTAAGAGTAAAAGGGTACCTATATAGTGTACATCATGATAAAAGTTCAATAAATATGTAGGTATTTTATGATTTATAAATTAGAAACTAGAAAAACACATCCACTCTTTATGTAATTTACATACTAATTAAAAAAAAATAAATTAACTTTTTTTAAACTGAGTAAGTTAATATTTTCGTCTATAGGTATTATAACTTTTAACTTATCGAGTTAAATTTATAATTTTTTATCTATTAACTTTTAACTTATCGATCTTGTGACTTCTTAACTTAACTTAACTTGAGTTAACTATTTTCATTAACTTTTCCACTTTTGTACCTATGTTTTATCTAGTATATTATGTAGTTATATTAAAATTATACTACCTATATAAAAACTACTATTTAGGTATAATATGTGATTTGTTTTTTTAAAATGAGTACATTTCAACCTACCACAATAAATACAGACCTATAGAAATACAGAATATTACTATAATGGAAAAATAAATCTCTAATATAAAATATATATATGATTAAAATAAATGGGCTGACATTGACCATCCCCGGTCAGAACCATTTTTTGTATGCATTGGCCAATGATTATATTTATGATTTATATATTATGATATGAAAATAAAAAAAGTAGGTACATACCTACAAACATTTTCATCAAATATTAATAATATCTGTGTAAGTACATAATATTATAATATATCATTCAATCATTGGTAGGTATATATATACGTTCAAAATATTAATGCTTGAGCTATTTATAAACAATTTATATTTTCTTATTTATTTAATTTTTTTTTTTAATTAATGTTATTGACATTTATAATTCTCTGTCAAAAAACTTAAATTTAAAACAGTACTAACTAAATATTTTCAGAGTCGTAATGTTTTTGATAATCTTATTGATTAAAGTTCAATATTTGCAAAATTGGGTCCTATTTTGTAATTATATTGATATTTAATTTCTTGTACCATGCACACGTTTAATAGTGGAAAGAATGCTTTGACTTTAACTTTAAGGACGGTTTCTGGTAACAAGTTGCCAGTTGGATCTAGTCAGAACTTTTAAAACGTCAAAAATGGAAATAATTGGAAAACGGATACTTTACAATTTTTACGAAAAACAAATATTTTATTATAGGCAATCAACTTTAATAATTCGTTTATACAATTTACAATAAATTTCCAAAAAGTTCATAGTAACATTTAATAGAAATGAAATAATTTTTTCAAATATTTTGGTTCTTTTGTGCTATTTATAGATTTATAATTTTTTTACGTTTTTTAGGTAAACAATTTTTTAAATGTAATATATTAAAGTTCCTTTTATAAATTGTTCTTACTCCATTTTAAAAGTATCAATAATCAATCTTACAATTTTTTTTTACACGCGTTTTAAGTTGAAATTCTCAAGATATTTATCAAAATCGTGAAAATTTCCAAATTATTTTGTAGTTTAAAACCATATAAATTGTATTAAGGTTTGAAAATGAAATTAAAGTAAAATAAAATCAATCTACTTTTTATTAAATTAGAAAAATAAGCATGACGTACAATAAATAAATTATTGTAATAGTATACTATAGGTACAATTTTATAATTATAATTAAAAACAATATTGTTATTATAATAATGTACTGCATACAGATCGCAGTAAAAATGTGTATTCAATGTAGGCATGTCTCAAACAGTCGAACATTTAATACATATATTAATGTATTATCTGAAAATATTTGGAAAAACTATAATATTCATAACTAGATTTAAAAAGTAACTATTCTAATACCTAATCGATAGCTTATATAAAATTAGTATTAAGTACATAATTTGATTATTTGAAATTTTAATAGGTAGGTACTAACTACTATCATTGATTACAAATAAGTACTAGTGTTAATAACCAATGTTACCTACTATAGGTACTAAACGGCATTAAAATAGATTATTAAAAAGGTAACTGCACAGCTTAGTTTTTGGGAATACATACTTGATATATATTTGTATTACCATTTCATTACTTTTTTATGTATGAAACAGATCACTTCTAATTTCTAAATAGCAGTTATTTAAAAAATAATACAGTAATATTAATGCATCGGAAGAATCCTACCAGAAGAGGATTATAGTGCCAAGAATATTTTAAGTTAAGCCAAAAACTGATAAGTCCATTCATATGAGATGTAAATATAATATTACAATGGTAAAGTAGTGACCTCTACAGATAAAATTGAACAACGCATCACTGAGGTACTTGAGCAACAATATTCCAGAGGCCATTGGCGGTCTTACGTTTTGGTATAGTGGCCATATTCGCACTGCCGCCGCTGGTCGGCTGATAAATCGGGTAGGATCACTGGATAGTGTGTTGGGGGGGAGGTATAGCTTCGATATAAGTTCCAGAACGGACAATGCACCAACGCCAAGCCAATAGCCAACGCTATCTGTCAGTATCGGTAACCATTGTTCGGAATTATTCAATACAGCGAGTACCTACCTAGTCACAAAGGTTGCACACTTGCACGCTCAGCTAGTACCTACTCACAGTCTGACGTGAAGATATTATTGTTATTATTTTAAAATATTGTGTGAGTACACGTTTTCAAATGAAAAATAACTCAATTCGATAATAGAAGGCCAAAAGGAAAAATGTACAATACTTTAAACTTTTTTAAATAATCAGGAACACAAAATAAAATAGCAGCATAACAATAGAATATTTACGCAACACCTGTTTTCAACAAAATACATTTTGCTTTTATGTTGTACCTAATTCAAAAATGAATAAGACATGACATTTTTACAAAAGATTTATCATAGCATTTAATAGACATAGCCACATAGGTACTTACTTTAATTTTCAAAATAGTTTTGTTCTTTTTTATGATCGACTTATAGATTCTGATCGGAGCTATGAATGGATTGATTTTACAATGATGTGTTTTTATTTTTATTTATTATTATTTGTGTTTGTGTACACGATAAGTAGTCGAAATAATGCTTCAATTTTCAGTATCTTCTTCAATACAATTTATAAAAATTTTATTTTTAAATCTAAGATTTAAAATTTAATACAAGATTCCTCATAAGTTTTTTACCTTTGTACCCTTAAATGTCTACCGGAAAGTCAGATTAAATTTTTATGAGCGTTTGAAGTTGAAAACTGAGGGTTGAGTTCGATGTTTAAAGTCACTGCGATAATATGGATATGTACCTATATTAAGAGATACTTTTCTCCGAAGTTTTATGTATGTTATTGATAATATTATGATTCGAACACCAATTAAATGAATTTGTTTATTATGGTTAGTGTCGTGACTATTATATTGTAAGCTTTTAAAAGTGTCTATATTCTTGGCTACCATGCGTATTTACAGAATATGTTGATCATCACCACCAGAATGTATTTTATATTGGTGATTACTAATATTATGATTAAATTGTAAACTAAATACATGGTCTTAAAAGTCTACATTCGTGGCTACCATTATAGTACCATGTGTATTTACAGATGCCGATCGCCACCCAAATATAATTTAAGTGTATAGGCTGAGTATTTTATAGCTAATATTATACTTAAATTATAAATAAACAAGTAGGAGAGCAATAATTATTCTTATGAATTATGGTTTAATAATATTCTTATGAGGGTATGTAACATAAGTACCACCAGGCACCAGTAGAGCATTAATTGTATTGTATTGCAGAACGTCTTATCGAAAGGGTGTGGAATATTATTTATGAGTTGTATGTGCAGTGTTACATATATTGCGTGTGGAATAATACGTATGTACCTATATAGTATAGATATATCTAATTCATGTGTATACTTGAGTATGTGTATTACATCATATCACATAATTCCGTATAATGCATATGGTATATGGTCCATAGTAATTAATTTTTCTGTGTTTTTTATTTAATGCATATCTACCATGGAAATATTTTATAACACAATAGCTAGAATTTAAAAATGTAAATAATGTAATTCAAGGTTCTTCATAAGTGTGTATTCAATGATTCTAAAAATATCAAAAATACAAGAACAATTTTATTTTTAAACGAACATTTGAGAGGTAGGTTGTCATATTATGTACTACTAATTACTACTAACTAACCTACTTATTTTTGACGAGACTGTATATTTAAACAAAAATAACGAATTTTCATCTAAGGATTTGAGTTATTAAGCTGTAAATCAAAAAATATTAATTATAGTTGCAATATACACTACAAATAAATAAAGCAAATAATAAAAGTTTATAAGTACGGTTACGATTATAGTTAAGGATTTTCTGTTGCAAGGGGGTTTTACTATAATTATTACTGTATGGGGATTGGGGGTACTACGAAAATAGTACCCCTTCTATTATCGATAAATATTAGGCTACAGGTAATAATAATATATTATTATTTTCTATTTACAATATGTAGGTACTATTTTTGTGCTGTAGGCACCTACTGATAATTAACATAAATTATTGACTATTATAATAATTACATACATACTACGTATTATAGTAGCTGTAAGTATTATCTGAATTTAGTGAAAACAAAAATTACTTTGCATATCTATTTGTTGTAAAATGTTAGGTATATAAAGCAAATAACAAAACTAAAAAATGTAGTTCCTATCTGGCTATCTAACAATAAGAAGAATTAAACAGTTTCAACAATAAACTTTACTAATGTGTTCTTCAATGCAATATATTTTTATGAAAAGTTATCTATTACGTAAAGTGGAAATGTCTTTTTCACACTTTGTAAAAAAAAAAATATTTTACGATGGTTACGTTCTGATAGTAAAATGAATAAAGTTGATGCATACCAACATACGAAAGATGAAAATTGCAAATTCCAAGTAGTTTTAAAAAGCATCGGAAAGAGCAAAAAAAAATTAATAAAAATTGAGAATTTTTAAGTAAAATCAATTTTTGACAAAATCAATTTTATTGTTCTGCTGTACCTAACTCAAAATATAAAAGTGGTAGACACTTTAAAATTTAAATGTTCACTAAATTTTAATATGATCATTTTCCATATAATATATTACTATACAATTTTTAAAATATTTTAACTCTTTTTAAGCTATTATTTTATAGCCATGAGAAATTGTTTTTTTGTTGTTTAACAATTATTATTGTCGAGAAAACTTGAAAATTTGATGAAGGGTTCCTCATATATAATTTTAAAGCAGTTAAACATTTTAATGATACATAGGTACTATTTTTTTTATAAGCATTTAACTCAAGATATTTTAAGTTAAAACTTAGACGAAATTAGATATTTAAACAACAAATTAAGCAATAACTATCCAATTTTTGACAAAATCTATTTAAATTTTTTTGTTGTAGCTCAAAAACGAATAACCATTGATACTTTACATTATTACAAAATATCAATAATGTGATTATTTTCCATACCTACATGATAATATTTTAATTTTTTTTCAGCTATTTATAACCGTGAGAAAATTTATTTTTTATTTTTTTACAGTTATTGTCGAAAACAATTTTTTGCTAGATCCAAAAACTTGAAATTGTATTACTAGGTTCCACACTAATTTAAAAAAAAAACAGTTGAGCGTAAATTCATAATAAAATTGTATGATTGTCTGAAGTTAGAATTTTGTCAAAATCCTAAAATTGGTAAATCATTTTTCAGTAAGAAATTCAAAAACCGTTCTTTTCATAGCTAACGTTTGAAAATTCAATAGAAGATTCCACATAATTTTTACAACCTTTAACAAAAAAAAAAAAGTTAACCGGAAAGTAATATAGCCATGAGTAATTTTCGATTTTTATTAATTTTTGTTTTATTTATTAAATATGATTATTTATTCAAGTACCTATGCTAGGCTTTGCTGACTTTGCTCAGAATCGTTTTTCGTATAAAATAATTTACCATAGATTATTTAACACATTTAGTACAATGACATAGATACTCACCAAACGTCTGTGTAGCAGAGCTGTCTACCTTTTAATTTTCGTGTTTGGTCACTACTCACAGAAAATAAGTGTCAATAGTGTCATGCAGTAGAAATCACCTCTACTAGTTCGCAATTTTTGGGTTTCTTCTTCAAAAGTCCAAACCGAATAAGTACTTTTATGAATCAGAGCGCCGAGATGGTTGATCCGATCATGGGACGTCCACATTAGGTATTATAAGTACGCACAATATCTCAATAACATTATATTCGGTGCTTGGAGAGATACCACTTTCGTGCTTTTTCCGACGTATCATCAAATATCACCCCTTGCAATAAACAGTCGGTGGTTAAGTACCTGCATCCCGCACGAGGAATGTTATAATAGTGTTATGTAAGCCGCGAACCCCACAGACACATAAGAAATGCTTTCGGCTAATAATATCATTAGTGCGATATGAGTACCTATACCACGTATAATAACTTATGCATCAAACTTTGGAATTTAAATATGGCACATTTCATATTGTCAGTTAATTGAGTGGGCTTAATTGTACGGATTAATTGGATGATAGATGATAGTGGCTAATGCTTCAATTGTGTCAGTATTATAACTAAAACTATATATAATAAATATTAATTATTAATCACACAAATAAAATAAAATAAATAAATAGCTATTTTTTATTTTATGAATGTGTGACAAAAGCAGGATCATTTAAAAATGAAGACACAGATCTCCAAAGTGGGACAATAGCCCCTAGTAGTCTCACTTACTATAACCAAAGATTAAAACAAATATGTAATGAAGTATAAAGGGGAGCCAGGTAGATATAATTATTTTTATTTAAATATTTTTCAATCTATGTAATAATTAATTAAGAAATTAAAAGAATGGTAATATTTAAATACTATGTAATAAGCGGTCTCCGTCTCTCTTTTAGATTCTGAGTGGAACGATGAATGTATTGATTTTACAAAAATGTGTGTCTTTTTAAAATTTTTTTTGTGTCTATCATCACATTTTAGGACAGAAAATGCTTAGATTTTCTTCAACAGTATCTTTTCTGATAGGAAAATGAATTTAGTTGGTACTTTGAGAGGTAAAAAGTAAAAATACCCCAATAGTTTTCAAAAGCACCGTGAAAAACAAAAGAAAAATTAAAGAAAAACGGGAATTTTTACGCAAAATCTGTTTTTGAGAAAATTGATTTTGGTTTTTGGTACAACTCTTAAGCAAAAGACTGTAGATACTTGAAAATTTCACTGAATGTTTATATTTTCATTTTCCATACACCATACAATTTTGAAAATAATTTGACTCTTTTTGAGCTGTTTACAGAGATTGTCAGTTTTCAATATTTCAATATTTTTAGTTTTTTTTTTCTATAAATATGAATAAAATTTTATTTGATGGGTAAAAAAGTGTGAACATTTAATGCTTGCTGCAAGGCTCCTGATATATTGTTACAATAGCAGTTGAAAATATTAAAAATACTTTAGCACAGTTTTTTTTATAAGTATTTTAAGTTCGAATTTCGTCAAAATTTATCAAATTTAAAATTTAGTTTAAATGTAATAGTTAAAAATGTATAAAATATTCAAATTTTATAACTAAGGATTGAAAATTTAAAACAAGGTTCCACATAAATAGGTTATATATAAATTACTTTGTTACAATAATATCATCAATTATACTTAGTAATATCATACGCTGTCTGGCCGTCTTCGCTCAGAATCGTTTTTCTTATTCAATGATATTATATCATTGAATTCAAAAATAACACCATCCATTACAGTGACCCACTTGTAACGTACTGTATAGCAGAGTGACATCCACTTGCCCAGCTTTTTTTTATTATTATAATCTGTTTTTATGAATTTTATAATAGAATACAATCCTATTCAGAGGCGGACTGGCCAATCGCCTCCCGGGCCCTCGATCATATCATATAAATAAAAATTATTTATAATACATATTAAATATAATGGTGAAATTCATTTACTATACATATTTACGTACAATAATGTTGTCACAGGTTTTTAAATTTGAAGAATTCTATGAATAAAATATTACACAATATATTATAATCAGTGTACCTGAAACTGCCATCAATAATATTCATTTTATCGTTGTGTGTGCAAACGTAATGAGCCGACGAGCTTATATACTCATTGCAATTATATTATTATTTCACATTTTTATGAGACGAGAGTTTAAAATTGTAATAGTTACGCGTTGTTGTGTTCATACAATTCTTCACTACACGTAATAGTATAATATATTAATATGGTAAACTGTACACAAAATAATATTATTTAATATGTTATTTATATAGTTAATATGATATGGGATTGGTGGTGGTTAGTTTTTTCAATCAAAATATACCAGTGATTAGTCAACCACTCCGATAAACTTTGTGTGCGATAAGACTTATGAATTAGTTATTATAGTCTACTTGAGATTGAACAGTTTATTTTGCCCTATATTATACCCTAACTCTTATAAATTTGATTTGAATATTTTAAAATTTAAGAAATTTCACAGCTTTCTCAAAGTTAAAAATAATTAAAACCCGTTTGAAAGCATCAATGGGTCAAGAATTAATAGTCACTAATGCTATTAAGTATTGAACCTGACTTGCTACCTGATACCAATGTTACCAGAGATAACATTGGAAAAATTTCAATGGAGCTAAGCAAATTATTAATGTTTTAAAATTTGAAGTTTAATTTAAGTTTATATTTTAAATAAACTGTTCTTATTTGTATAATTTTGTGTAAAAGAATAAATTTGAATTGATGTAACTATTGACTGAAAACATTTATCATCTAAAATATAATACATATATTGTATATAAATATAATATTTCTAAATATATATATATAAGCTATATAAGTATAGGCTAAATTCTGAGCCCTAATATTGCTGATTAACCTCCAGGGCTCCTTGACATCCAGACCGCCCTGGTCCTATTTATTGTATTACATAACAACCAAATTCCTTCAAATTGTATGTAATACCATAACAGTTTATTGTTACAAATCCATGAACATTGAGAGTCATTTTAGAGTACCTACTTATATTCTTGCATATAGGTTAACTATAGGGTTTGGATCATTGTATTTGTATTTGCAACTCAAAAGATGATTGCAAACTATATGCATGAAAAAAAATAAAATTATAGCACTTTGTTTTATAAACCAAACATAATTATATTTAATACAAACAACATTATTCAACAAAGTTATATTAATTATAATAATAATAATAAGTAATCACTTAGAGCAAACCTTAAACACAAAAATTCATTCAAACTTCAACAACATGTTATTGTTAATATACCTAATTTAAAAAATACAAGGAATGTTAGCAGTCATAATATTTTTCAAGTTAAATGTGGGTTACATTACTTCTATTATTTTTTTTCTTTTTAACAACAAAAAATAATAGTTATATTTGCATACAGAATAATTAATATAAGGATCCACATTTCTAGTATCAAAATACAGAGTAGCAGAAATAACTCCTATTTTGTGTTACCTACCTAATTTATTCAACAAACGTTTAAATATGAGATATTTTTTAGTTTATGTTATCTTACTGTTTAAAAAAATATTACAAAATAAAACTGACAAATTCTTAACTAAAAAATAATAATATTTTACTGAATAGTGAAAACACACCATTAATAAAGGCTAATATAACAGAAAAATATGTACTACAATTAAACACTACTTACCTACAACTATCGACCAATTAATTTAAGTACTTCGTACATTACCATAGAGATCAAAAATTATCAATAATAATAATTTTAACATAATTAAACTAATAAGAGGACGGATTATGAAGACATAAAATGTATAGACTTTTATAAGGAAAATGTTAATAAAATAAGTACAAATATCTTGATCAAATTTTACAAACTTTTGTCAATCATGACAATACTTTCAAAGTTAAGACATTTACAATTTGTGTGGTAACTACAAAAAAAAATTAAAATTAAATACCTACTTCAATTACCTAAATAAATGACTGATTGCAATTTATAATTTGCAACATCACATTAAACAATATTAAACACTAAAGATATTAAATATTAATAAACGTTGTTGAATAAATATAAGTATGTAATCCACTTTAAACATAAGATAAAGTACACATCATTAGAATACATTCAATAATTTGGAGAACAAAGCTTTACTATTAACACATTAACCATTTTTAAATTAAATATATTATTGCTATACCAGTCTGAAATGTTTAGATAATAATTAAATGAAAATAAATTAAATATACCTTTTAACATTTATAACTTTAAATCAATTTTTGTGGTATCTACCTATTTAAAATATAAAAATTGGAAAAATTATGTTTTATTTTTAATTAGAAAATACTTTTAGCCGTTAAATTATTCAAAATACTACTATCTGCTTTAACTTGAATGTAGTTGTCAAGAAGTTATCTTTGTTGTAATATTTAAAAATTGTAATGCATATAAAAAATAATACTTTATTTATTCCATTCTTCACATAAAATAAAAAATCATTAATCACAGTAAATTATTAGTCACCAATATTTTCTAAAATATAATATTGAAAGTTAACTATTTACTGGTTTTTATGTTATTTATAATCTATGAAAAAGTCAAGAAAAAAATGTCACTAAATAAGTAATACATTACATTTTATTAAATATATTTTAAGTCAATTGTAGTGGTGGTTTTGGCAGCGAGGCAAGTGAGGTGGCACATTACTTAACATATAAAAACAAATAATTTATAAATGTTATACTTTGTAGCAACTATAGTTAATTTAATTTAAAATAATTAAGTTTATTAAATATTCTTCAATTAATCTAAGATAACTTTCAAACCTTTGTAATTATTTTATTTTACATATGACTACTATTTTTTATTTTTTGGATAGGTAAGTGATAATTAGTGTATAGGAATTTATGAAGTGTGCACACAGATAGCATACAAATGTTTTAAGTTATGGGATATTTAAAAATAATGGTTTTTGCCATAAGCACTGATTATAGACTTCACCACAATGAAGCTAAATTTTAGCGTGCATGCTAATTTTATATAGATAAATACAAACACAAAAAATGAATAAAAAATGATCATGCAACTCACAGTTTAAAAAGTGGAAAGTAGACTCCTTTTGAATTGGTCTGGTTTAATAATAATTTGGAAATATGACCTGACCTTACTTGGTTTATATTCAATATAATATTAATAAAACTTAGATATTAGTTATTATTTTATATAATTCATAAATTTTTTTTTTTTAAACTATTTTGGTTTAAGTTAACGAATCTCAGAAAAAAATTATTTTTTTGAAAATAGTCAAAACCGCCACTAAGTTAGTATAAGAAACAAGAACTTTGAATGGCTAAACATTTTTATTAAAACAAATATTAATTGAGCATATTATTCTCATATTCTTACAACTTTAATATTAATGGATAAGAATTTATGAATTCAATTCAAAGTTTATATTACCATAAATATTTTAATGAATATATAAAGTATAAGTGATAACAAAAGAAAAAAAGGAATGCAGTTTTAAAATCTTGAGTTATATAAATACAACCATTGGAATATGACTTACAAAAAACACGTGGAAAACACTGAAGAAAAACTAAATAGGTCACACAAAACAAACTAAGATATGAAGCTTTACATATTGTATTGTGTATATATTAGAATTAATATTTATTTGGTACCTATCTAGCAAAGCCATTAAAATACTAAATGATTTACCAAGGAAATGTCAGTGAACTGACTAAAATATAATACAGAGTGGGGAAGGAAAACGTACAATATTATAAAAATAGGTTTTCTCGATAATAAGAAAAAATAATAATAATAATGTTCACTAAATATAATTAATTTAAAAACAATACACCATTAAGTAAATATAGCGTAGTAAGCAACATGCTTTTGTGATAAAATTGTTTTACAAAAATAATGGCAGTTAGGGTCTGCTTATCATTCGTTTCGTATTATTTTAACATTAAGTGGCATCATCCAATTTGAGGAAGATTAAAAGACTGCTTAAGAAAAGATAGTGGTTATCTTGAGAAAATGATTTAAAAAAATATAATATGGCGTGTTATGTACTTTATTCAAATACATTAACAATTAATTAATTTTCATTTGATTATATTATATTTTATAATTGGACTTTGAAATTGGGCGCTTTAGTGCCCCACCCTGTATAGTATAAACACCTTAAACATGAATATAATAAATTTAAGTTTAGTTTATGTGTAGCTAAGTAACATAAATTTAACTACTAAAACATATTTTCTTATTATTATTATTTTTTTTTTAATCCATCCAACTATCTTGATATTTTAATAGGTATATAGGTATACAATTAAATATCTATCAACAACAAAAATAGTTAACAATCCTTACTTTATAAGCAAATTCAACAACTATAAGCCTAAGCCATTCCATATTATTTTTTTGAGCAGTTTGTACAGAGTTCTATAAATTAATTGCTAATTGAAATCATACAAATCATTAACTATTGGTAACAGTAAGTAATTGTAGACTTTTCGGAATTTTTAATGAAAAATCAGACTTGGAAATTAATAACCTAATAGTTAGAAAAAAACAATGATCAGTACAACAGAAGATAATAGCCAGATATGCAGTCTGTAATTTGTAGGTAGTCATAACTTCATTCAATGATTGAGGTATATCAATATTTATCTGTTTTTTATTTAACTAAGGGTATTTTTTAAAATGCATGTTCATGACAACAAATTTTTTGAGACTTAAATGAATAATAGATTTATGAAGAAATTCAGATATTTCAGAAAATATGCTACAGAATATGATTATGTATTATATAAAACAATGATGTAATGATTTGGCTATCATATATTTCTAATAAAAAAAAAAATGAATGTAATTAGAATCGCCCACTAAATTTAAAAACGGTAACTTATATTTTATTTAAATTTAAATACAATTTATAGAACTCTGTATATTGAATGAATAAGTAACTATGTAATACCAAATAAGGTCTTGCATGCTACAAATAGACTAGAAACTATACAGTAAATTATTATTTAGTAGTTAAATATTTCTAATGATTTTTTTAATTTAAAGCAGGTATGAATTTTTGTCATGCATTAGTTTTAATTCAATTAAGTTCTAACTTTTATAACTTAGACAACATCCAATTAATAAATACAGTTAAGAACATAAAAACAAATTTTTCTACGAAATAAAACCCCCATTATTGTGAAGATGAAAATCCCTTAAAAATATTGGAACTAATGATATTTTTTTTTTATGATAAAATCAATAAACTAACAGGAATACATAGATTAATGATAAATGATTATTTAAATTAATTTACAAATGAAAACAATTTGGACAGATTAGTTTAACTTATTGCACATAATGGACTTGATTTGAACAAGAAAAAATACAAGATATTCTTTCTTGTTGCAGTGAATCTAGCATTCTTATATAATATTGATTATAAAAAAAAATTAATTCAGAAATAAATTGTTTTCTTTTTCTAATATTACTAAATAAGGTTTTTGCAATACCTTGAAATCAGGCAAATTATCCAAAATTTGTTGTGCTTCATGACTCACTGTTGGTACGAGAGAACTTGGACTTTCGATGGTGTCTATTGATTGATTGTCTGATGATGACGGTAGTGATGCACTGAAAAACTCATCGAACACATCTATACTTTCAGGACTACTTTGGAAGGGTGTATCTTCTTCTTTCACAACCTCAGATGTTTTCCATGTTTGAGGCTGAACTAAAGTTAAGTAACAGAAATCAGAATATTAAAATATACGAATGAAGTACAGATGTGACAAGAAAACTGTTATTAATATTGTTTATTAAAAATATATATATATTACAATAATTAATTTATGTTTGGGAGTAAATGTATAACTCATTAATTCTCAAAATAATATGCAAATGTTAGTATCAAGGTACGTTAATTATTTATGTACATTTTCACAGTATTATCGAAATGTATACAAGAATATTTTTCATGTATGAAAAACAAAATAAGCATAATAATTAAGAATGGTATGAAGTTAATAAAACTCTCTAATAAATTACAATATTATGCAAATGTACACTTTTTAAGATAATTGAAGCAATTTATATAATAATAGTATATAAGGTATAATTACAATTTTGTACCTATATAACAAAAAGTTGGTAAAAATGTATCTTTTATCATTATTTTGTTACTTATATAATTATAATAATAACAATAAATGATAACACTCATAATAATTGTAACATTATATTTACAATTAAAACATTCATCTTATTATTTAGAGTATAATTATATATTATTAATGTACTAAAAATTAGAATAATTCACGAAAATGGTACCATAAAAACTATTATAAAATAAATTACCTCAATTTTTAAGTTTAAGAGCAAAGCAATGCATAAATGCATAAAATACCCACACATGTCGTGTCCATCTTAGAAATATACAACATATCTATTTTTATGTTGTTAGCTTTATTATTGAAGTAAAACGACCAATTATTTAACCATCATGTGAGCGGCTATACAATAGGTCAATTCACTCCTGTATTAAAAATAGCAACATAAAATTAGTTCTGCACTTGGTATATTTTACATTTTGTAAGACAGAAACAACACATACTGGTATAGCATCTTTTTAACAACATGATTTTGTTACAAATTATTACACATTAAGCAAAAACAGAAATACTCACGAGCATTTGTACAGCATGGTGCAAGTGTATCAAGGAGTTCAAGATCGAGTAGCGACGTATGATTACCTAATTAGCCCACAATAAATGCATATTTAGCTCCACCACCAGTTAACAATTATTTTAAGCATGATGAAAAGGCAATTAATTTAGTAAAAAGCATTTGTGTCAGATAAATTATCAGATTATTAAATAACAATTTAAAATATTTGTATATTTTTAGCAAAAATAGATTAACTACCGTTATTTCCTTTTTCAACACAAATGGTGGTAGGTATTAATAAGTTGGCTTGACATAAGAAACTGGATTTCATATTACACAAGACAAAAGTTAAAAAAACCTTGGCTATATTAAAAATGTTAAACTATTTTAATTAATTGTTTATCTGTATCACAAATGTTGAACAATGTATTTGACCAGTTTAATTTATAAAATATGAAAAATTCAAAAATATAAATTAATACTGTTTCATATCTAACTGAAATCAAAAAATATAATTGGAATCAAAAATAAATACTTAAAATGTGAATTCTTAAGAGAATGCATACCCGCATGTGTTGTCTCCGTCTTAAAACCACGTAACATACCAAATTTACGCTCAGAAATTCACGTTTTATGCGGTTAGCTTGAAAATTAGAGTGAATCGACCTATTATAAAACTTGGTGGTGAGAACATTATCTGTGTTTTGTTGGAAGTTTTTTCACGATACATCAGTTTTTAAGTGAGTTATGAGCATTTATAATTTACATTTATTATACACACATACTTCCAACAAACACAGATAATGTTCTTACCATCAAGTTTCATAATAGGTCGATTTACTCTAATTTTCAAGCTAACGGCATAAAACGTGAATTTCTGAGCGTAAATTTGGTATGTTACATGTTTTTAAGATGGAGGCAACACATGCAGGTGAGGCGTCCTCTTAAGAGATAACATGTGTATATGAATTCGGATATTATATTTTTTGGTACATTATTTGGTCATAAGAATAAAATTGGTAATAAATAATGATTATGGAATTTGTCTTAATACTTGTATAGGACTTGTAGTCATATACAATTAGAAAATTATACTTTGTTCACATAGAGAAAATTTACTGAGATGCCAAGAAATAATTGCATGAACAAAATCATAAGATACACACTACAATTGTAAACATATCATATACTCTACACATAAAACTTATTGACAAAAAGCTCAGTGTACAGACAATTTTATAATTTACATATTGTAAACATTACATACCAGGTGATCCGTTTGACGTACGATACTCATTATTTCAAAAAATATTTATATCTTAGAAAGTATTTTTTTTCACACAATATTAAGTCATTAATAAAAAATACTTATTTCATATTTAATACAAATGTTTTACTGTTTTTAGTGACAACATGCACTTTTAACTATGTATTTTGAAGTATAATATTCTTTGGATTACTTTAATACATAAAAATCAAATTTTGAACAAGTAGTTCATGCGTAATCATGCGTTATACTTTATAAGTATTTAAACCTTAGATGAGCGGATGGTTATAGGAATATCCCACTAAATTTTGGTCCACTACTCCATTCATCAAAACTTTAACCACTTATAAGTTATAACTAATGAACTACTTGACCGAAATTTGATTTTTATAGACTAAATACTCCTATTAATATTTTGCTTCAGAATGTAAAATTGAAAACGTATGTTGTCATTCAAAAGTGTACAAAAATTTAAAAGTTTAAACAATAAAAACACTGAAAAATATTTTTTTTTTTCTAAAAATGTTGTTTTGTAACAATTTAAAAATTATGTAAAAGAAATATATTCAAATACGTAAGTGTATTCTGAAATAATGAGTGTCTTACGTTAAATGGATTATCCCATATATATTATTGAACGCTTATTAATTCATCCTATATATGGGAAAATAATTTTTTAAACGTATAAAATTTACAAAAAAATGAAAATGAAAAACCGAAAATGCAACACTCTTTATCTTAATATAGGTGTTTACCAATGCCGTTAATTTAGAATGATTTATTAATTTCCATCTATTATATCTTGTGGCTAGAAAAAGGATAAATATAATGTTTTAAATGTTTACTTTTTTTTAATAATTCAGTATGTATGTTTAATGATAAAAGTAGACACCTCTTACCATAGCAAATTTCACTGAATAAAAATGTAGTTATAAAAATAATTTAATAATTATTTATTTATCATAACATAATATATTATTTTAATATTTAATCACAGTTCAAAGTTATGTGATAAATCATAATTACATGAACATTCAAAAATTACATATTATTAGATAATTAAAAATGTATTTAAACACAAACTGTTAACATCTATCTGTAATCTGTTGCAACTTATTTTTAGTGATAAAAGTGATATGCAGAAAACGTCAAATTACTAAGTAATATGAATAATATGCTATGGTTAATAATTATCATAATTTATTAAATGCTACATTATATAGACAAGAAAGATATTCCAATCAAATAATCCAGTTAAAATATTATCAGGTATACCTTGTATATAGTTAATAGAAAAAAATGCAATTACTGATGTGTTTAATAGATAATATTATATAGATTTATTTCTATTTAAATGATAGTAAGAGTTGTTACATTGATATTTTTTTGTTACCTAATATTAATCCTTTATGAAATATAGTTAATAATGTAAAAAAAAAAAAACTTGATTTGTCTCTTCAGGTGTCTACTCACAATTAATTACAATATATATGTAAAAAATAATAATGTGGTATACGATTTGTTAGTATTAGTTTTAATTATTTTGTTTAGAATTATTCAAAACCAAAAAAACATAATTTAAATTTATAAATCACCTAATTATACTTGATAATAAAATAATCAATATAAATTTTATATCCAAAATTATTAGATTAATCAATAGAATAAATATACTTATTATTTTTCTTTGTGTTTAAAATATAGTGATATGTCATATTTATAGTGTAATTTTGATCATAGTTGAATAACACAACAGACAAACTACAGACACTAATGACAATGCAATAATTTTTCACTCAATATTTTAATTTGGATTTGACTCACTAGAGTGCATAGCGGCAGGATGTGGGAAATAAGCATCTTCCTGCCTCCATTTGCAACCAGAGAATCAAATACAAATTAAATTAAAGAGCGATAAATGATTACATTCTATACTGTTATCTATAGTATTATTTAATCTATGGTTTGATATACCCTAACAAAAATAGAGAGGTCTTGTTAAATTATCCATAATTTTATGTAAAATTAAAAGAAAACTTAGGAATATAAGTAATAAATACTTAGAAATAACAATGAAATATGCAAAATTATTTCATGGGTTATCTATACTCTATAGTACTGTTTAAGATACCATATAAGTTACAAGATGAGAGGTTATTTTAAAACTAATAAAGTACTATGTACCTAATTATGGTATATTATTATTATTATTTTTTTTTAGTTTATGTTCTGGTTGTTTTTTGGATCCGGTTCCAGGAATGTGCAAGATATTTTACATTTGTCTAGTTCCTCTATTTTATGTTTATCCTCGTGTTTATCCAATATTAAAACTTAAGAAAAATTCAGTGACTAGATATTTGCAGTTAAAAAAAAATCAAATTTAAAAAGATCTACTATCTGATATAAAATAAATATTAGTTTATAATTATTATTGAATTTTTAATATTTTTAAATTAAATTTGAAAAAAAAATTATTATGTAAAAGATAAATAAACGGTAGAATTTACTGTAGATTTAAGACATCTATGGAATACTTACAGTCCAATGGATTTATTAAACCACTGCTTTTCCAGTCGAATTCAGGGTCCGGTACTGTATCCTTCATTATAATATATAAAAATGTATTTAGAGTTTTAAGGATATTAAGTTGATTAAGAAAGTGAAATTAAATTCACCTGCATTGGACCATTGGAAAAAGATTGCGATATTTTTGTATCAGTTGTGTCATTGTTAGAAGCTTTTAATGGTTCCAATGGATTGTTAGACATATTTGCGGCGAATCTAGGGACTTTTGGGTTCCAAGAAGCACCATACAACTGCCATATTTAAATCCAATATTAATAAAAAAAAACCGAAATATTTACAATCAAGTAATTTGTAAAAAATTGTGTTGATCTTACTATGTTCCTAGAATCAATCGAGAGTGAAGCAAGAAAAACATTATTTGATTCGGATTTGGTCCAATTATAGTTGAGGGCTGGACTTGAGTCTACATCTTTTAAACTCTGCCAAACTTGAGACTCATTTAACTCATTATCTAAGTTTTGCAAATCAGCTTCCTCACATAACTCCTAATGAATAATATTGGAATAAATAAATATAAATAAACGGATAATTAATAATAAAAAAAAGGCTTACATAATCTCCTTGAAAAGCGTCCTTACAAAATTGTTTATAATCAAGTTGAACACAGGATTCTGAATCTATTATTGCACAACTTTGTTTTAAATCTATAACTTGATCACTTGTATGAAGACCTGATGTAGTGTAACCAGATTCAAAATCACAGAAATTGTCATCATCATCATCATCATTATTAATTATACTATTTTGGTTCTCAGATTTCAATATTGAATCATTAATGGTTACACGTTTCACTTGTTCAACATTGGAATGTTTTAACTCTGCTGTGTCATTAAAATCTTGTCTGCAAGTTTCATATGTACAAAAATCATCATCATCATCATCATCAGTATCACATATTGATTTTTTTTTGGTAGTTGAAGTTGGAAATACATGAAAGTCAGAGAATTCATCAAATTCAGAATCTGAATTATGCTCAACATTAATTTCATTACATTGAAATGTTGAACAATTAGAATTAATTGATTCTACATTTTGTTCTATTTTATTCTCAACTAATATAGAAATATTCTTCAATATTTTACAGTGTTCGTCATTAAACTGTGCTAAAGGTATTTTATCAAAATCATGTTGATCGACAGTTTGAGGATCTTCAATTATTTCAAGATGTTCTTGTGATGTTCTGTTTGGTAAAGGCACATTTAGAGAATGAGGCAAATCAGTTTCAAAATCACAGACATCTGTATACTCTTCTTGATCATTTTTAATCATAATATTATTATTATTATTATTAATTGATAAATTATCAACTAACATTGCAAACATACCATTAGGCGTATCAGTAACACTTACATCATTTTTTAAATTGTCTAATAAAACATTTTGAACACAGTTGGTTTGATTGGATGATTCTTCAACATCTACACATTCTAAGTGACCATTAACCAAGATATCTTGACCAGTTGATTTTTCATTATTAGCATTGGTTTTAGGTTGATAAATCTCATTATTTTCATATACTTCATAGTCATTTAATTGAAGTACTAAATTTGGTAAATGTTGTGGTATTATATTATTTTTTACATTTGATAAGTCACAAATAAATTGTTCAGAAGTTAAAGACAAGTCATCATTAATTATTTTCCTATTATTATCTATTACATTTTCAGAGGATTCATTATGTTTGATCTCTGTATTACAGTCTATTTCATTGACATTATCACAACTGTCATTGGACGTTAATTTCTTTATATTTTCCCAAGGCACATCTTTTTTATCTTTCCATATGGATAAATTGTTTTGATGTAAACTAGGCTCTTGTTCAGATAATGATGATTCCATAGATAGGTCATTATTTGCAATACTTGATGGCCGTTTCAACAAACTTTCATTGGTGTTTGGTTCAATACAAACCACTGTTTCGTGAACGACATCACCATCATAAGGAAGTGATAATTCGTCAATAGGATTCCACCCACCATCTGGACCTTTATGCATACAAAATGTTATGTTAGTCTTAACACATACACCTGTATTTTTGAATACTTACTTAAACTAGACTCAGATGGCAGTTCCAAGGCCAGATGAGGATAGTCCATAAAATCCTCATCATCTTCCCAGTCCAATTTGGTCATGGGAGGTGGAGTTTCGGGTATCAGAGGTGGTATATCATCAGACATCTCAACTGGAACGTTATAATTATTATTGATATTATTATTATTTTTTTTAATATAATATATTCGACTCGCTTATTAAGCAGGTACTTACGTACTTTAACCTACTATAATTTCAAAACGGACATGTCACATACAACTAAAACTGAAGATACTCGGGAAAATACCCAGGACAATGAAATTTGGTTTTATATTTCGGACGCAAATTTACGAAACTAGATAGGTAACAATAAGAAACAGTAACACATTAAAAAATAAGAAAAAATAAGAAATTAAGTTTAGCCAAGCCCGAAATTCTTAATGGTCACGACTACTGAAGCACTAATCTGAAATCTCGATTATTGAATAATTATTGTAAATTGTAATCATTACGTGATAAAAATTATTATGTATGAATGGGAGATTCAATATGCACATATACTCCTTGATAACCTTGGTCGCCGTATCACTTGCAGCCGCAGATAAAGATAATAAACTATTTCATTTGATAACTAGATAAGAACTTGATAAGAAAATTTGGCGCTGTCACGGACTAAAATCTGCGATATCTCTGCACTGTGGTTTATAATTTTATAATTTATAGTATTTGATTGAATTATGAACCATGAACTATTGAAGTTTTTAATATGTTACTGATTTCAATTAGAGGTTGAAGTTATGTCTGGTACAAAAAATACTTTATCATTCAATGTTTGAAATTCCTATTCACAAGATGACAAGAAAAGTCTGAAAGGGGATCTTACACCATCTGTAACAACCGACTGGTACAAAGTGAATGATTATCTCAGCTTTAATTTGGTGTTTGCAGAAAAAACAAAAATTAGAGATAAAATAGGTATAATATAAAGTAAAATAATTAATATAGTATGTTATAACATTGTAAGCAAACTATTATCTGAAAAGTATTTTAATTTTTGAATAAAAAACAAAACCCAACCAGTTATCACTTCTCGTCATTATAATTACCTAAATTTAGCTTATGATTTTAATTTTATCTAGGCCCTGATACTTTTATGATTATTATCTGAATTTGTTATTTTATATATTGATATATTATTATGTTCAAACAGATAGTTTATACCTAATAGCATATATTTATAATCAATACTAGTAGTTCATATAGTACATTTTTACTTATATGCATGTCCTAGGTATTCAATTACATATTTATCACTAAAATCAAAGCTCAAAATATTAAATATATAATATTATTATTGTGGCTCGGTGGTTGCAATCAGTCACGAAACCTTATCTGAAAGTAAACACTTGTCTATTAACCTTAGTTGTCGAAGCCTTAAAAAAAAATAATAAAATAATACCAGGATATTATTATCGATAAAATTTTACATAATATATAATTTATCATATTATTTTGTTTTTGAAAAAGTGACAAAAATGAGTGAGCAAAGTAATTAAAATATGGTTTGTCAACTATTTTAAGCATAAAATAATTAAATATGCATTGTCTTGATTCAAGAAACAAATATATGAGTTTAAATAATTTCTATACTGAGTAGGTATAGCATATTAGTACCTATAAAGTTAAGACTGTCAGCCTATATAATTAAATATAATTTATATAATTGCTATTAAAGTAATTTATTTTACTATTAGGCATTAGTACCCAAACTTCAGTAGGTTAAAATAATTTTTTCAAACAAAATGCATTTGGAAATGTCAGTGTCTATAAAATAGGGTTGGTCTAATTTTCTAAACTTCTGAACTACTAATTTACTAAATTGGGGAAATAGTGGCCATAATGTGGCCAAACAATGTATTTGGGTTGAAACTTCAAACAAGGGTCATTATAATACCCCTATATAATTTCATATCAAATTCCAAGTTGCTTCGTCAAATTTCACCTCTAAGTTACCTGTCACAAAAAACCCTAAACTAAAAATTATAAAATTATTATGTATGAAGTCAATTTGGTATTGCAGATTCATGGTTGATTCCAGGGCTTTGCACCGGAATCATTTTTTCGGGTTTCAGGATTTGGGTGTTGAAAGAAATTTTGGGTTATTGAATTCGGGTGTTACGGGTTAATACACTTTTCTGGTTATGGTTAAATGAAAATTAATTCGGAATAATTATGGTTAATTCGGGTGTTAAAATAAAAACCCATGTTGTATATCAATTAACATGAGATTTTCAATGCAAATTCGATACAGTAATCTGATTTTATATTTAAAGTAAACATAAAGAAAATATTAAAAAATACAAATTTAATATTATACTTATTAGTTATTAGTTTATTACTTATTACTTAGTACTTACTCAGTCCTTTTTC
>NC_042493.1:84013445-84019147 GCF_005508785.2 Acyrthosiphon pisum
TTAGTCGCGTTAGTGCAAAAATACATACAAATCGATATGCCACTTAATTTTCAATAATTCGGGTTTCCCGGTAAACCCAAATGGAAATTCGGGTTTGGGTGTTTTTTGGGTGTTAATTTTTTCAATGGGTTTTGTATATACGGGTTTTTGGTTATGCTATTTATTTGGGTTAATTCGGGTTAAGTTCGGGTGCAAAGCCCTGGTTGATTCCTTTATTGAATTATTTAAATTGAATGTTGTAACTTTTGACAATTTTGATAATCTTGTGGATTATATTTCTTTTTTACTACAATTTTTTTGACACTGACCCTGATCACTTTTGTTAATGATTGCCAAGAACCAATAATAATAATATAGGTATTAGCATTGATTATGAATACTATATTAATTAGGTGTAGAAAATATGTTTTAGGATCAATTAATAGAATCTACAACTACATTTTTGTTCAAAAGTATGATTTTTGATATTAATTTTTAAAAATAATTTATGTTAATACCTATAGGTATATTACAATAAAATGTAAATAATGTAATGATGTTACACGCAATTTCATAGTTAATAGAGCCACTGTTATACATTTATAATATGATTATTACTTAATTTTAATTTTTTACCATTTTTCTAATTTATCTGCATATTAAAACTTAAAATATAAAAATGCAATAATTATTCGGTCCCTATTTTATAAAATCATAATAACTAATTTGATAGGTAATAAAAATTATAAAAAGGGGATAATCGCTGTACTGTACAGTAGGTAGTTTACAAGTGAATCAATGTAATGGATGGTATTATATTTGAATTCAATTATATAAAATTGCTGTATATGAAAAACGATTCTAAGCAAATATTTTATAATTATATTGTTATTATTTATTAATTAATACAGCAGCGGGATAGTTGGATATCATAAAATGACAAAAAATAAATAAAATCATTATTCTTAGTTATTTAATATTTCATTTTGTCCAAATTTAAACGTAAAATAACTATAAAATGTTTTTAGATTTTTTAGTTACAGCATAACATACTTACGCGGAACTTTGTTTTAAGTTTTCAATCCTTATCTATAAATGAATAGAAAAAAAACTAAAAAAATTAGAGTTTAAAAATGTTTAGCTTAAAACGAGTCAAAATATATTTTGATAAATTTTATCAAGTATAGGAATTGATAAAATAAACATATAGTGTAAATTGCAAGTATCTACAGTTGTTCGTTTTTGAGTTAACCGTAGAGAAACCAATTTTGTGTAAAAATTCCCATTTATCCTTAATTTCTTTTTTTGTTTTTCCAGGCGCTTTTGAAAACTATTGAGAATTTCTTAATTTTACTGTATGCACCAACTAGATTCACTTTTCCATCAAACAAGATAATGTTGAAAAAAATCGAAGCATTTTTACTACCACAAAAGGTGATGACAGACACACCCAAAAAAAAAATTAAATTAAAATTAAACACTTGATTGTAAAATCAATACATTCATTGCTCTGCTCAGAATCTAAATTACAAATAATTATAATTAGACCAGAGGCATCATTTGCGGTACGCAGGGGAAACATTTACTATTTGCATACTTAAAATTCCGTATTATAATTTTTAGCCCACTAGGAGCAACTGAATTTAAGACTTAATTAGTCAATGTTGTAATATTTAAGAGCTAAAAAACAAATTTTTAAATTTAGCAATGAAAAAGTGTTGTGTTTTCTAACCTCCTATTAATTGTGTCAATCAGTCATCAATAATGTAAACATTTGAAGAAAATATATAGTGGCAGTGGCCTGCTCAATATAATATGCGTACCAACAAATAATAAAATTATGCACCTGATAAGTTGCACTTAATCCTATATTATATAACAATAAAAACTAGATTTGTAGGATTTTAAATGTATTATTTGTGTAATTTATTGTTTAAAATCATTTTATATTTATATTACAGTTATCAATTCACATTTTATTGTACTTGGATATCCGCCATATTTTTCAAAGCTTTATTAACGGCTACTAGCAGCCGTTCAACTCTCTGTCTATCTTCAACTGTATGTTCTTCTTCAACAAGCACTTGATCAATAGATCTATTAACTACATATGGAGTAAACACTAATTTGTGCATACAATTTTCGATATTATTCAAAACATGATTCACCATCTTAAATATTATACGCTTTGGCACAAAATCTCGCACATTTTTCCTGACAAATTCAAAGTAACAACGTGTTAAATTTTTATGCATTTTGACTTGTTTAGAAGATTCCATTGTTTTATCTAGATCGTTAAGACCCGATAGTATTTGTTTAAATAATTGTTTTGTTCTTTCTTCTTCCGCCCTTGCAAATTCGTCATTTGTCAAACCTTTTTTGTTTGTGACATGAGTTGATATAAATGCATCTTGAATCACATCAGAAGACTTAACTAGTTCTAAGATAAAATCTGGATTTGTTGTGTTCAAGCATGCCTGATAGGTTTCTATATATGATCTTATAAATTCTTTAATGCTCAATAATGTGTAATCTATCATTTGGTTCAGCACCATTTTTACCTAAAGTTAAATTATTATTACTATTTAGTATTTTTATGTTGGCAGGTAGGTAAATGTTACATAATTATGATCTAGCTAGATTGGCGGATTGAAGGGAGGAGAGCGAGGTCATCCTATGCCATTGATTAGATAATCTTTTCAGATTATTTCAACTTTGTGACAAGTCAACAGCAATATCAAGTAATTTAAATTATTAAAAAAACTATAAAAAAAATGAACAATTATTTCTTAGATACCAAGGCTAGATTAAGAGGAATAGAAAAGTTGATGAAGTGGCCAAATAAACGTTATAACTATTAAAGATACTTAACTTAAAACTTTGTGAGTACGCATCATAAACACAAATTTCATTTAGAATGTGAATCATACTTTGCAGAATCAAAAGCAGAAAATTCAAATTACTTTTAAAAACAGTCAAGAAAATGTTTTTAAAAAACCACGGATGATAAAGGGAATAATTACGCAACACCAGTTTTAAAAAAATATAAATTTTGATATTGTCTGTTGTGATGAATAGCTGTAGATAGATCTGGGCATTTGTGGGAAATATTTATAATTGCATATATTTTTAGACATAATATAATTTTACAAATATTTTTCCTCTTTTAAACCTACTTGTATATAGGTATTTAACATTTTCAACTTTTTTGAATATTTTTTATTTCTGTGTGTAACAATTTTTGTTCTATAAAAATGTTGAAGTCTACTACAAGTTTCCTAATATATTTTTCCTAACTAGTATTAAAAAAAAAAGTTTAATTACACACGATAAGTTAATTTTTATGAGTATTTGATATTAAAATGTTGAGACTAAATTTAAGGCAATTACCTATATTTAAAAGAAATAAGAAACGGCTAATCATTTAGGTAATTGTCTTTCAAATAAAATATTAATCGAAGAAACTTGAAATATTCCACTATTGGTTTAATAACTTTTTCATTTAAACAATAATGCGATTTTTAAAATATGTAAACTAGCTTTTAAGGTATTGGTACAAATATACGACAAATTAAAAAAATTCTACTTACTTCAGTTAACAGTTTTGGAAATCTTTTAAGTGTATCCAAAATACTTTGATCGATGGATTCGAAAATTCTCAACATTTCAGCACTAACTAGGTCAACACAAATCATTGCTGGTTCAATAAGATTTTGTAATTGTTTGCCCACCATAATTTCTAATGCCTTCTCGTTAACAAATGAACTTTTGTTGGTCCCAGCTGAATTCAACAAAATGTTACCTATCTTTTCATCGGTTAAATCAAGAAGTGGATCAATTTTATCTAATTTTTCTACGTATTCATTATGTATGATTTGAGAAATTTTTGCACCCCCCACAAGTGTGCTTTCGGATAAATCTTTTCTATTTCCAGCTACTGTGTCGCAATATGATTTACACATATCATTTAATAAACCTAAAACAAATGAAACCTTTTGGTCCGGCGTTTTTAATGTTTTTAGTTGGTTTTCTAATCGATCTTTGGTATCATATAATTCCTTACGCAATACTGGGTATGTTTTTTTGATATGCATTAATAGTATATTCTGCAGAGTATTAGCTAACATTTGATTTCCATGTTTTTTGCAAATTTCGGGGTAATTTACTTTTAAAAATTCCTTCTCGGATTTTAAAGTTTCTTTCATGGATTTATTGTCAAAAATATCTTTTTGACTTCGGTTTACGACTCCAATTATGCCAAGCTTAACAGGGATTTTGTGACCATTAAGTAGTTCTATTGTGTCTTGTATTGTACCCTTATCTATAAGATCTAGCTTGGTTACTACAGCAACTGTCCTTATCCCATCTGGATCGATTTTTCTGGCAATTTTAAGACTCTCGCTAGTAGAGGGGTCTGTATTAGCAGTAACCACTGCCAAAATAATAGAATTTGGTTGTTTTACATAACTTAATATTAATTCTTGAATTCGTTCATCGATGTCTTCGGGCTGGTCACCAACGGGGAGTTTCGTGATTCCCGGTAAATCTACAAAAGTTAGGTCATATAAGAGAGTAAATACTTTTAAAACGATCGGCTCATGCGTTATGCCATTATTGTGACCAGCTAGGTAATTTGTTCTATTTTCAATTTCAGAACGCACATCGTCAAAATTTTGAAACACAGTATTAGGCTTGTGTAAAAACCATGCCCATTCTTTTATTTTATCATTTTTCATTATTGCCAACATAGATTCTCTATCTTCTTTATTATATCTTACTATTTGGAGAATTAGCGGAGCACGAGTTACAATACCAGTTCCTCGCGGTAAGAAAGATTTTCCCACCAAACTTTCGAGTACCGAGCTTTTACCAGAACTTTGAGATCCGACAACAACGATCTGGGGCAAATTGATTTTATGATCACCAATAACTGCAAACACTTCTTGCAACTTGTTGATTGTATGAATTAAGGATTCCATAAATTTGTTTTATTTGCAATTTATACTGAGTAAGTAATTATTAGGATTTGTGTAAAAAAAAAAAAAAAATATATAGGTATGTACTTATGTTAGTAATATTTGCAGTGTTAAAAATGTTTGGATGTACTTATTGTAAATAAATTGTTATTAAATAATAGCCATGGTTACCTTACTTCGTAGATAATAAATAAAAGGGTAGGTAACAAGTATAGGTACCTATACCTATAGGTACCTACCTATGTCGCTGCAGTATAGATATTTAACTAGGTACGCACATAGGTGATGTATCTACATAACAGAAATAACTGACAAAATATGGATAGTTCTAACTACAAAAAAAACTAAGAAATACCAGTGTAATAATATTTTATGGTTTTAAACAAAAATTTTATTTAAATCTTGAAGACTTATGTTAATAAATTTTAAAACGTTATAATTAGAGTGATTAAAAGCTCGCAGTGCCGTCTGTGGACATAAACATCCAAACATTCGGAAATTAATAAGAAAAGAAAATAAATTATATTTATATTGTTATTAGTTATTAACCTAACTTATTATTAGGGACTGGATTTATATGCAAATACATATAATATATGTACCTATTATGTATTGAAATAAGCTTTTTGAAATCTGATTTAGATCATTCTTATTAAAATAAAGCTAAATGATGTTTGCAATATTTCAACGTTTTTACCTATTAAATGCATACTAGCTGATAAATTATACACTTACGTACAAACACAG
>NC_042493.1:84020141-84032495 GCF_005508785.2 Acyrthosiphon pisum
TCAATATTGATACAAATAATAATATTAATCAACAAACATGCCAGATTAACCAATAGCAACCAATATATAATACACTATTATTATTTTTATAATAATATTTTTTTTTTATATATATATAACCATAGCAACCATTTATAAACAAATATTTCTACCATAAATTATCAAAATCCCTGTTTGAGCACTTCTTTTATTTTTTTCTGGACAACCCTTATCACTTAGGGGTATGAAAAATAGATGTTAGCTGATTCTCATACCAGTCATACCTACTGAATATGCACAAAAAATTTCATCAAAATCTGTCTAGCCATTTCGGAGGAGTATGGCAACGAAAACTGTGACACGAGAATTTTATATATTAGATGTACCTATTATGTATTGAAATGAGCTTTTTGAAATCTGATTTAGATCATTCTTATTAAAATAAAGCTAAATGATATTTGCAATATTTCAACGTTTTTACCTATTAAATGCATATTAATTGTAGTTTTATAGAGCATATTGTTATTTATAGCACATACCTATATTTGTTTTTCGTCTTGTTTTCACGTTCACAGCCACATAATATCGATACTGCAATTACGAGTTACGACCGGTCTATATCGCCAAAAATTAGATGAAATAGGTACTCATACGCAATATTTATTTATAAATATAGTACCTACATTATATAGATAAATTCGTTTGCATTAAACGACTTTTGATCATCCAGTACAATAAGGTAAAATATGAATTCAATCTTAGTTTTCACTTTTTATTAATGTGGGCTATTATTTTAAATATTGAAGATAAAGAATGAAATGTTAAATAGCCAAGAACTTAGTGAAGACGATAAATTACTTTTCATACTTAACTGTACCTATACTATACTTTAAAAAAACCTTTCTATACCTTTTTTAATACTTATTCTTCAATTTTGTTTTATTTTAATTGCATATTTAAAAATAAATACATATTTCATAGCATATCTACCTATAACCTATTACAACATTTTTATAGGCATATTTTGAGGATTTTTTGTGCATATATATCCGGTCCTTACTTATTATTAATACGGTTGCCGGTAAGCTGTATTAATATTATAAAATTACAACAAAATAACTAAAATCATTATTCTTGGTTATTTAATATGTAATTTCGTCCAAATTTGATCATACTATAAAAAAACTGCGTTTTTATATTTTTGAGATTTTTTGGTTAAAGAACAACCTACTTCCGTGGAAACTTGTTTTAAATGTTCAATCCTTACCTATAAAATAGTTGAACATTTTATAAATGTTTAACTACAAAATCATCGTAAGCACTTCAAAAAGAGTCAAAGTATTTTCAAAATGTTATGGTCTATAGAAAATGAAAATATAAACATTCAGTGAAATTGTCATGTATCTATAATTATTCGTTTTTGAATTACAACAAAATAAGAATATCGCTACATAAGAAATTGAGTGAATATCCAATCTTCTAAAAATATGAACTTCAAAAGCTCAAAAAATTTAATTTGATTTCGTTGTAGAGATTTTTATTTTTTTGATAAAGGTAGACAAATTTATGTGGATTATTTTATTACATTTTAAAATCTTAGATTTAAATAGAAAAAATTTTATAAATTTCTAACTCGCGTAAAAATTCCTGTTTTTCTCAATTTTTCTTTTGTTATTCATGGCGCTTTTGAAAACTACTGTAAATTTTTTTTACTTTTGACCCCCCCCCCCCCCCCCAAAAGTACCAACTAGATTCACTTTTCTATTAGAAAAGACACTGTTGAAGAAAACCTGAGCACATCTACTGTCTTAAAAGGTGACGACAGACAAAAATATTTAAAAAAACACACATCATTGTAAATACATTCATCGCTCTGCATAGAATCTAAAATAATATATTGCGATGCTAACAAATTTTATAAATTGTTTATAATGATTATAAAAAATATTGCAAATAAAATTAAAGAATAACAATTTGACATTGAATTATATTAAATTATATTATTATACCTTAGTCCTTAGTGATATAATTGTAAATTATAAAATATCCAAAATAAACAGCAAAATATATTATATAAATTCTAAACGTAAAAAAAACACCTTTTTATACTCTTTTAAAGTTTTAGGTACCTAAATGTATACAAATTTGTTTATATGAGTTTCTATGATATATTTGTATACAGTTCTTTTACAGTAATAAGTATAGAAATTCAGATCGAATAGCGTAATATTAGATCTTTTTTTTCAAAAATTCAAAAATTATCTAAACATTTTTTTAGGCAAATAAGTTTTTTAAATTTCCAAGATAATCATTTTGTTGATCGTATTTTTTAAAACAGTTCAAAAAAAAAAAATATTAAAATGTAATGAAAATTGCCCAAGTTAGAGTTAGTTATTATTTTGAATTTCTAATAATAATAAGGTAATATTATGTTACCTATGCATACAGCATTAGAAAAGACGATTCGCATGTTAATAAATTATTACTAATACGCTGATTTTTCGGCTAAAATTAAAAATAATAATTAGCTGTAACTTGGGCGATTTTCATTAAACTTTGTTATTTTTTTTTTAACCTTTTTAAAAAGTCTTAGTTCAGGACTGTGGCAAAAGGCAAACACACACACACAAACACACTCATGATAATATGATAACGTTATCACTGTATATGATTACTTTGCGTTCAACTTTTTTATCATGATTTTGACAGTTGATAACACAATATTATTATTATGATTGTGTGCATAGCCTATTTTCGCCCAAAAATTTGCGTTCATGTTTGTGTCGTGCTTCCTCTTGTTACTTGTTGCTTTATTGTAGACAAATCACAATTGAATAAATTACGAGCGCTTTACTCCACTTTATGTAGTTCATTGTGAAACAAGCTAGAACGAACCAAAATGGAAACAGATAAATATATTACCATTGTTCCTGTTGAGTATCCTCGAAACAGGCAACAGTTCATACGGCCTCCCGATGAATACAGGTAATATTACAATACCCGCAGTGTATTCAGTGATTACCTATACTAATATAGATTTTTATTTGTGTTAGTGACTTTCCACAAAACCGGAATTGGCCCCATACGAGAGCAGTTAGGACCGAATCAAGTACTATGCGGAGGAAAGAACTGAAACGATCATTGGAACACAAAAGATCTCACAATCATTCTCGTAATGATCCTATACAGTCATGTTCCAAGCCAATAATAAGTGCTCCACTAGCATTCCAAACCGCTCCAAAACCTATAAAGAAACGTGAGTTTTATTTTAATTAATTAAATTAAACAGTTATATAACTGTCAATTATTGATTATGTCTCCGTGGTTTATGATTGTTAAACTGTAGTTTGCATAATTTATTTTTACCCCTTAAATTAAATTTATGTTATATAATAATTGTTGTGTAGCCTATTGTTTAAATTGTAATTTATATAATCAATTCAAAAAAAAGCTAAAATTATTTAATACATTTCTTAAATAGTCTATTCAACATTTTTAAAATACATTTTAACATATCTAGATGTCTAATGTAAACTACCGTACTTAAGATTAATTGTTTATAGCGCTTAGTGTATACATTTACACAATGGCTGATATAGTTTTACATATGGATATAGAAGATGCAAACACAACTACAGTATCAGATCTTGTTGATATTATAATAATGCAAAAAAATTTGGGATTATCAAGAATTGCTAAGAATATTTTTACAATTTGGATGAAATCAAACGTTTTAGGTAAATAAATATCAAGTATAAAATATAATTTACTAAAATGTTAGTACCTATAAGTTAATTTTTTTCAGAAATCCAGTTAAAACCACATCACAAATTATTGACAGTTTTTCAAAAATGGCCCACACTTGAAGAAAAATACTGCACTCAAACCAAAAAAGTTATTTTTAAAGATCCCATTTTGAGTTTTCAAAGAAATGTTTTTTTCCCCAGAAAAGATGAAGAAAAAATTAAGTGAGTGTGCTTTGCATATATTTCAAAAATTTTACTAAAATAACATTTGTTAAAGGGACCAAAAAATTATTGAGCTATTGTATGCTGAAGCTAAATATAATGTATTACAAGGTCGGTATCCTGTTGAAGTGAACCACTGTTTGATGTTAGCTAGTTTGCAGTGCCGAATAGAATTAGGTCCAAACAATTTACAACAGTACACCTCAAGTTTTTTTAGGTACCTTAGACAGTAAATTTTTATCAAGATTCTAAGTCAATATTGTTGTGTTATTGTAATTAACTAATTATTGCAATAACCTTATAGAGATAACCGGGAAAGATTTTTACCATCACATCTATACAAAAGCTGGTCATCATGGTTAAATCTTGATAGAAAAAGTACGCCTCATTCTCGACTAGCAGACCATTTAAAACATATACAGATAACTGGATCTGATCGTAGACTTTACCACAAGTATTTAGAGTGCTGTTACATGCTACCATTTTATGGGTAAGAATTATAGATGTTTAATTTTATAAAATAATCAAAATTTAAATACAACTCTTTGGATAAAACAAATCATAATATATTACATAACTTCACACTAGAGTTATTGAATCTAGGGGAAAAAATCTCCAAAACTATACCTAACTATTGGATGCAGCTATCAAAATAATAATAGTAATAATATAACATTTTAATGATAATTATTAAAATATTGATAAATAGGTATGTGCATATTATTATATATTTATATTATATGATATTGCTATATAAATATTTATTTATTTATTTATAAACGGGTAGGTTGCCTTTATTAATAATAGTACAGTAAGTAGAATCTCAATTTTACAAATATAACAGTGAAATAAAATAATATAATGTTTTAAATGAGTTAATATTTTTAAAATTAATCGTATTCCTGTTTATGAATCCTAACATCTGAAATGATTTTTTAACTTAATTATTAATATGTAATATACTAAATTATCAATTTTATAATTTATTATTTAGTAATAACACTACAATTATTTATATTTAGTTGGAGATAATTTTGACGATTCCAAGTAACAAATTTGTATAGATTTTACTGTAAAATTAAAGTATCAGTTGGATACTTTTAATAGTCATATTACAACATTTTACAACATATCATAACATAATATTTAATATATTTTATTTATTATAATATAATTTTGATGTCTGATTGGACACAGTATACCTAACTACTCAGATACAAAATCGATCTATTCATGAAAAATTGTTCATTTCATGAAGTTGAAACGGTGAATAACATACTATGTGTAAATAAAAATACTTACACAGTAAGATAATATATAAATAATTAAGTTATTTCATTTATATATAAAAAAATAATACTTATTTAAAAAAACAATATATTGTACAACCGTTCACATGTTAATTGTACAACTGTTCACGTTAGTTTAAAAATTAGAGTGAATTGACCTCTTATAAAATTTAAAGGTAAAATTATTATCTAGGCAATATCATAAGCTTTTTATTACCTTTTAATTTTAAAGCAAGTTTTGAGTATTTTAAGATGTACAATTATTTGCTTTGGGGATTTTTTTCCAATTACTGCGTTGTCTCCATCTTACAAGTTATGAATAATATGTAAAAAA
The DNA here is from genome assembly GCF_005508785.2 of Acyrthosiphon pisum. NCBI lineage: Eukaryota > Metazoa > Arthropoda > Insecta > Hemiptera > Aphididae > Acyrthosiphon > Acyrthosiphon pisum. The sequence continues at coordinate 84,025,712 of NC_042493.1, forward strand.
TCTCATAAGAAAACACAGACAATATTTCTATCTTTAGGTTTGATTATAAGTCAATTCACTCCAATATTGAAGCTTTGCATACAAATATACAATTAAAACTGCTGAACTCAAATTTGTTATGTTGTCTCAGTCTTACTAATGCTTAAGATGGCCAATTGTACCTACATTCAGAATAGTCATTTTTACTGTTATTTTATACATCAGATTGAGTTCATCTATTATCAAATTTAAAGGTTGGAAAATTATCTAAGTATCCACACAGGCTGTTTTCATAACATTTTAATTTTGAAATAAAGGTTATAGGTAAGCACTTTAAAATGTACAATCAATTTACAGTTTTAAAATGATCACAACTAAAGTTTGGAATTATAATCTATCAAGACACCTAAAAAATGATGCTAATATTCTCTAAAAACCTACAAATATTCTCCTTATATTCTCTTAAAAATTAGAAAAATATGCAACAATAATCAATAAACTTCATTATATGCAAAAATATTTAATTTTTTTTTTTACAATAGTTGAATCAGATGTTACATTTTGGGTTTGGATTATTCATATGTAGATCTGCATATTTTAAGAGAATCTCGCCTATCTTTTAAAATAGTTTTTAATAGCGGTACAAACTTTAGGAATCAATAGAAATCAGTAAGAAAAGTTATTTTAATTTTTTGGGACTAATCTGGTTTCTCAAACAACTGATTCAGTTAGGTATACACTAACATAATGGAATAATTTCTCTATAGTAACCGTTAAAATAGCGTCTTTTGTGTCTAATGGTTGTACCCATTGTTAAAACTAAGTCCAGGCCTTTCAACTTCTTTTTTTTTTATCTGAGCTAAAGAAAATAAAATTATCGTAAGACCTTAACCTACTTATAGCCTTAAAAAATCCTTATGCCAAAGTCCCAATCATAATTATTATTATTATTCATTTAATTCACAAAAAAAGAATACTGGGTCTCACTGAGTATTCTCGTGTGCAGGCCCGGGTAAACTCATGCGCTAAACTTATATTGAATTTAAGTCAAGGCTGGGCAAGTTAATGATTTTTTTTAAGCTCAGTTTAATAAAGTGAATATGCATCAATAAAAATAGTTAAAAGCCCGCTTAGAAGTAAATTTAATTTTTGGTTAACTCAGTAAAGTTAAAATTTAATACACATTTTTTTAAATTAGTTTTTCATTATACAACGCTAGCGTACTTTATTTTTTACCAACCCAAAACTAACTAGACTATAGTGTTGATATTTTATACAGTATTTACAGTATTTTACAGTATGTCATTTAAGTCTTTCTTTCTAAAAAAAGAACAATACTAGTTATCTATCTAATTAATAATAATTAATAATTAATTTATATTATTTAATTAAGTCTTGCATACATACAGATATTATTACTGTGTGTGTTCGTTTTAAATAGAGTATTAAAATAGAGATAAAATGATAGGCCCACATCGCACAAAATCAAATAGTTCCAAAAGTAACTAGTTACGTTAAAAAGTTTAAATTAAATTAACTTTTTACTTAACTTTAACTTATTAACTCGTTAATGCCCTGTCTTGAATTGAAGTACAGTACAACTAGAATTTCCCCAGAGTTTATTTTATGTTTATATGTTTTTTGCTTATCAAATAAGCATTTAGTTAGGTATTTTACAACTTGTAATAATTAATTAAAAATGTGTTTAGGTGTGCTTTTTTCCATGGTCAAATTGAGCAACCGGTTCGAGGTTTGATGTCTTTAATTAACCATAAAGATGTTCCTATTTACATCGCAGTCAACACCGAAGGAGTTTATATCTTGGATTGTGTGGAAAATGTAATTTCTTACAAATTTTGTAACAGTTTGTAGATTATCTATTTTATTATTTAATCATTTCAGAGTTTATTGTTGGGTCTTAAGTATCAAGATTTTTCATGGGAATTCGCTAAGCCATCTCAAGAAGATAATGATCATTGTTTACCATGTATATTTCTACAGTTTTTAGTATTAGAAAACGGAACAAGAGTTTCAAAAATTTTACAAGTGTTTTCTAAACAAGTAAATATAGCGATTATTATTTAACTGATGTTTCATAATACATAAACCATTAAGTTGATTTTCAAAATACCCTATTTTTAGGCTGTCATGATAGATGCACTAATTGCCTGTTTCGTTGAAGATTTTAGACATAAATTAGCTATGAATGAATATGACGATGTAGATAGAACTGGTGGTTTTGAACATATTTCTGTTGGCGATGGTAATCAAATTAATTATTTGTATTTCAAATGTTTTAATTTAATATGTTATGAATAGGATCTCAAGTACCTTTGGCACATTTGTTCCGCAGCGAACCACAATCGCGATTGTGTAATAAACTAAATAAGTTGACACTAGCTACATTTGACGAAGATGGTATGTTGGTTTATAATATTCATCCATATTAAGCGGATCATCTTTTATAGTTTGTTAGCATGTATTCATCAGTTAGAAAGTTGTTTATAATATAGTTTATTTTGATCACACACGATTATGCATGGTTTGTATACTACTTATGAATTTAACCTACCGCAATGGACTAAAGTAAGTGTCTATTGAGTTGGAATTAAGCTTTATTACTAGTGTTTTTCTTTTAAGCTAGTTTGGATTTAACCAAATAACAAGTAATAATCAACTGTAATGCAATAAAATGTAGGAGTCAAATCTTATTTTAACTCTTCACACTAACATATTATTAAAATAGTTTTTAGCACTTAATATTTGTAACTTTATTAAATAGAGAAATTATTATCGGCTAATCCATACTGTGTTCATACAAAAAAAATACAAAATATTTATTATATTTTGCACTCCTCAAAAAAAAAATTATATACATAATACATAAGTACTTATAAATTATCTCAAATATTTACAGTTTTCCAGTAAACTCAATTCAATTATTATTAATATTATTAATATTCAAATTTTCGTGATTTTTCCATATTTTGTCATTTTTTGAACTTTAAATGCTTATTAAAAAAAACTGTGACTAACGATTTTTAATATTTTTCATCTGCCTTTGAAACAATATACTAGGAGCCTTCTATTAAATTTTCAAGCTTTTTTATTCAACAAATAAAATTTTATTGATATTTTTAGAAAAAAAAACTAAAAAAAAATGGAAAATGAAAATGTCCGTAAAGAGCTCAAAATAAATCAAAATATTTTCAAAATTTTACCGTGTATAGAAAATGCAAATATAAACAACCTGTGAAAATTTCATATATCTACGGTCATTTGTTTTAGAGTTACACCAAAAACCAAAATCAATTTTGTTAAAAATCGATTTTGCGTAAAAATTCCCCTTTTTCCTTAATTTTCTTTTGTTTTTCACGTCGCTTTTGAAAAACTACTGGAAAATTTTTACTTTTGACCCCTCAAAGTACCAACTAGATTCACTTTCCAATCATAAAAGTTACTGTTGAAGAAAATCGAAGCAGTTTTACTGTCCTAAAAGGTGATGACAGACAATAAAAAAAAACACACATCATTGTAAAATCAATACATTCATCGTTCCACTCAGAATCTAAGAATAGTATACTCCTTAGAAAGTTTGTATGTATTTTTCTTTTCAAGTACTAAACTAAGTTTTACTTAAGATAAAACTCTATCAAAAATTGAATGCTTCAGTATTTGTCCAAGACTAGATGGACTGCAAAGGCAGAATCTCTACAGGCCGTTTGGCTGTTTTTTGAAAGAATTGTTTCAGTTTTACATGGAATATCTACGAAATCAAATATTGATGTAAAAAACTAGAGTACAAGCATTATGACTTGAAAAGAACTGTTTATCAATTGATATTATCATTTGTATGTACTTCATGGACCATATATTCGTTGCAATAACTAGTCACAGCTTGGAAACCGTACTTTTAGCTTTTCATCATGTTTTGATAACCTATTGGTATTTTTTTTCTAACATACCTAACTAAATAATAATTTTGTTTTCGTACCTTAACTAATATATTATAAAAAAGATAATAACATATGCACTTGTTTTTTTTTTTTTATAGGTCATTGTATCGGACAAATGGGATCTTGGTCATTCAGTTACTAAAAGTGGATACTTAATACAATATATTTTAATTTTTTTTCTACTGATCTCTATACCGCCATCCTTTTCTTTAATTCACATTTCTTCTACTTCTTACCATTGAATACTATTTGTATCAAGATATAATACATGTGATTACCTTTACCTAGTCAATTTTGCTTACTTTGTTTTAATTGAATTTAAAATAAGTTTTAAATAGTTTTTTGAAGTAGGTTTATATTTTGTATATTTTAATTTAGTTATCATTAATTTTAATAAATATTTAAAAGGCAATTCAATAAAATACTATTTTTTCCGGGCAGAGTAGTACATTTCCCAGTGAAAGTATACTTTGTACTTAGTAAATAGGGCATTACAATTGCTCTGATAATGTAATAGTTGACTAATGTTGCTTGTGTTTGTTTTATAAAGTAATAATACAGATCTATACTCTATTAAACATAAGAAATAACTTGGTCCGACTTGTGCGCTTGTCATTTTTATGTATTTCGGCTATTGGTGGCTGATTAAGTAAGCCAAACAGTTGTATGCGACCTGCACGTCATTGACAAAACCGGTTGCCAACCTGGACCGCTTCTTATATTGAATAGAGTATGCTATTGTTTACTTTTCTGTTTGTATTTCAGTTATCCATATCAAATTTTCAATATAATCTGTACAATCATACATAATATGTGTGTAAGTACTACTAGTGTAGTAGAAACATATATAATATAATGTTTTTTAAAAGTTTATGTAATTTACAAATTAAATTAAAATGGAAGATATATTTAAAATATTTATATAGTACATAATCAACTAAAACTAAGTATTATATAAAGCAAAAACAATTTTATTGAAGTTTATTTCTTAATGCCTCAATTATACATGTGTATTAAGTTATTAGTACTAAAGGAGATGTAGAAACTTTTGCTTAAATGTTCCAAATTAAAAGATCTGAAAAATGATAGCTAATAATAAAGTAATAGTATACATTTAAGAAGTTAAATAATCAGATTTTAAATTTGTTATTGTTTGTTATATAATATGATGCTTCCTAAATTTGTTAATTTTTAACGTATAGTTATTGATCCAAATAGTGATATTATTGATATTAATATTATTTGATTTATTTACAGGTGTTATATAAGTTCTAACATGTGAATTGTATGTTTAAATTTAGTGTAGATATACAATTGCAGTGTTTAATAAATAATAACTACACCAATTAATTTTATTATAATTGTTTTTTCTTTTAAATATAGATTTAATTCCTCTTATGTTTAGCGCAAACATTATTTATATTCTGTTTTGTAAAGTTTAACATTTGTAGTGATCACTGTGCAGGGCACAACTATCTATACCACAATAGTTATTTAAACGGCAGCACGTTCGTTGTTGTCTTGAGACGTATTGTTGAGAAAGATAGGTATTTGAAATAATTGAACACTTTTAATTATTATCGTTGATTATACATAGTAACTTATACTATACTTATATTATGTATCATCAATGTTATTATTTGGCAATATAATAAAACTCTTAATTACTGTAAATTTTTAACATAAAATAACTAGATGTACTATCGTAGGTTTATTTGACCTTTGACGAGTGCTGACTATCTTCTAAGTTATGCTGGACGCTCTACCCGTATTTATGCTGGTCCTCACAATGACGTATGGAAGCGTGATATTCTGTATTCTTATTTTACTTGCCATTATTGTTAATTTGCATTATTATGTGAATAGGTTAAAACAACTTGTTGTTTTCACCTTTGATCTATGTTTCCTGTTATTTAAGGTTTTTACATACACCATATATTGAATATTACTACCTACATTAAATCTCATAAATTATACCTACTGTGTAATTTATTACATTGGAAAAATAATTTTATTATACTTTTGGGTTTATGACACATTCTTTATTATTTTTTATTGTCTTCTTATGGTATCGCAACTGGAGTGGGACCACTTAATATTACTTATACCTCAGTTGCATCGTTTATTGAACAATAATAATAACAAAAAAATTATTCAAAAAATACAAGGTCAAAATATAAAAAGGTGGGTAAGTGGATGTCGCTCTACTGTACAGTAGGTTACAAGTGGGTCACTGTATAATGGATAGTATTAAATTTGAATTCAATGATATAATATCACTGTATAAGAAAAACAATTCTGAGCGGAGACGGTATGTCAGTCTAGGTATAAGGTATCTTATATACTTATCTATGGTATTAAAAAAAAATTGACCAATAATAGGTATCTATAATAAATTCCAAATTAATCATATCACAATATCCATTAGGTACTTATAACGCATTATACATCAACAACAAATTGTGGTACTATCATAGATATATTATAATAGTATACTTTAGAAGTTTCAATAATATACAATCACAACAAAATAACAAAAATAGTTATTCCAGGTTTTTTAATATGTGATTTCGTCCAAATTTGAGCTTAAAATGACTATAAAAATAAATTGTGCTTATGTATTTTTTTAGATTTTTTGGTAACAGAATTAACTACTTAGGTGGAATCTTGTTTTACATTTTTAATCCTTAGATATAAAAGTTGAACATTTTATAAAATTTTTAGCTACGAAAGAATTATCAATTTTAAATTTGATAAATTTTGTCAAATTCGATTTTTAAATGCTTATAAAAGAAAAATTGTGCCTATGTATTTTTAATATTTTTCAACTGCTATTGTAACAATATATC
>NC_042493.1:84033601-84043189 GCF_005508785.2 Acyrthosiphon pisum
TCAAGTTTCATAATAGGTCAATTCACTCTAATTTTTAAGCTAACGAAACTACACGTGTTCTGCCGAGCGTAAATTTGCTATGTTACGCACTTGTAAGACAAAGACAACAAATACCAGTTTTAAATCCTAATATGCTCTCGTCGCGGCCAAAACTGCGGGTAACATTCTTTACCTACTAAAATATCAATTGTACTAATTAAAACTTAAAATATTACCATTAGAAATAAATAAATTCATATCTTACTACTGTCATAGAACAATAACTAAGACCACCAAATTGGTTTTTGTTATTCTAATTTTTAAGTCAATGAAACAAGAGATGTATGATAAATGATAACACATTGGTCGTTCACCTGATCAATGACTTCATTATGAACAGGATGCTGTGCAGGTGGAAATATTAATATGATATATTATTATTTAATAATTATTGTTCACTTTAAATAAATAGCTCCATAGTGATTTTAGGAAAAACACTTACTGTGAATATGAAATAGCAAAGGTGGGCAAATTAATGAAAATAATTAACTCAAGTTAAGTTAAGTTAAGAGGACACAAGATCGGTAAGTTAAAAGTTAACAGTTAACAAATTATAAATTTAACTCGATAAGTTAAAAGTTAATATAGAAAATAATATTAACTTAACTCAGTTTAAAAAAAAGTTAATCTTTTTTTTTTATTAGTATGTAAATCACATAAAGAGTGAATGTGTCTTTTTAGTTTCTAATTTATAAATTATAAAAAACAATTTTATTAAACTATGATCAATGATCATAATGTATACCGTATACCTTTTTACTTTTACTTAACTATTATTTACTAATTTAAACTATACTCATCTCAAATTAATAATTTAACAAATATATTTTTTTATATCATATAGCAATTGAATTATATAAGTTATATAACATTAAAACATAACAATTGTCAATTTGTAATTTAAAATTATTAATTTTTTAAAAACATTTTTAATTGCAACTCGCATAGGTAATATATAATTTACAACTTAATAAAATACATGAATATACACAACATTATGTTATCAAGAAAAAAAAAACAGAAATTTTTGTGTTTTTATATTGGATTATTTTTATTTTATACTGACATAGTAATATTTACGTATAAATAAAAAATTTCAAAATGTTTTTAACTTGATGAATTTTTTTAAGATTAACTGAGAGAAGCTAAGTTATTTCAACTGTAAATTAAACTAATTAAGTTCATAAGTTGATTAGAAAATAAACTAACTAGTTAAGTTAAGAAGTTAAACAATAAATTTAAAACGGGGCTCGAAGAATCTAAATTAATATTAACATCAAAATAAACTATGTTATAAATCAAGTTGGTGTGTTAGAACACGTTTAGGTTCAAATTATAACATTTTGCCATGAAATAATTTTGATGTTATGTGTTTTATGACACATGTGTGTGAGTGAGTAACGCTTACACCACTAATTGTGGAAGAATTTTTAAAATAGAATTCATAATAAATTCAAATATTTTAAAAAACTATTGTTGGAGTAAGACACGAGTCAGTACGTTAGAACAGGCGTAGGTGTATTTTGCTCCAATAAACTGTAGTTTGTTAGTGGAATCTCTTAAGATAAAAATGTATATTTCATTTTTTAGTAAATACCCGATTAAACCAAAATATTTCACAAATAAGCTTATATCAAGACATATTGTTACATGTGTATACAATTGAATTGACTTGAAATTTAAGTTTATTGATAGTATTTATGTGGATGCCTCTGTAGAATTATATACTGTAAACATCAAGACTAACTATGTAACATAATACAATAAACTTATCTCAGTCTTAATGGGCAAATGTAGACACTCCCATTACACAAAGTAGGTTTAATTTTGCTAGTCATGTAAAACTGTATAAGATGTTCTTAGACATTTTAGGAATCAACAGAATTGAATACGTTCTAAAAATTAAAAAAAAAAAACTAAAAAACAGATATAGGGATCAAGTAAAAACATTAATTTATTTTATCGCCAAAATATTGTTCCTTACATAAACCATTTAGTCAAATTATAAATGTGCATGAATATATTTGATACATATCTTTATGGTTCAAAGTCCACCTTATCATAAATATTGTTAATAAAATGTATATCGTTTAATCCTTCTCTATTTCTTGCCAGTTCAATAGCGTAAAACTGTATTCTTATAACTATAAAGCTGTTGCTTTCATTGTAGTCTCCATGAACATCCTTTCTGATTAATGTACCAAAATTGTAGTTTTCCATATTCTTATAGAGATCGCAGAATCTTCTCCATTTCTATATATATATATAAAAAAAATGTATTGTTTATTGTAAAAATGTAATTATATGCAATATTTCTACTAATTATAATTGTGTAATAATTAAAGATCGGTTTTATATATTGTTACTGGGCCAATGCTGTCTTATGAGGGTAAAAGATGTTAATGATTCGTTCAATTCTAAGTTTATAAAAAAGTTCTTTTGCATATTTGAGAAAAATATATGGGTTAGGGAATATTTAACCCATTTAGCATATTTTGGAATATTTTGTAAATTGTGAGAATAATTATTCCTTTATTTTCAATTTTACTGTACCAGGAAAATTTTTTTTTTGAACATTTACAATTTAAAAAACATGCAGCTATAGTACCATAAATTACCTTGCAGTTCACTAAATATGGTGGCTAAACTGCAATACTGGAAGTTGTTTTCATATACTAATAAGATCAACGTATACGTTTATCAAATATTTAAATGTCCAAATGTTGTTTTACACTTTAGTAATTACATATTTAGGTGTAGTTGATTATTAATTTTTAAAACGAACAAATTAAGAAATTCAGTCAATTTGAAAAACTTACTAACAAAATGGATAGAACCATTCAACAAAAAATACTTTGTTTTGACAGAGAAAACTAAAAAAATATTAAAGCATATTATATTAATGTTTATTGATTATTTTTGCATATTTTTTAAATTTTTAAGAGAATATAATGAGAATATTTGTAGGTTTTTTAGAGAATATTTTTTTAAACCTTATTTGAACTATTTTGAACATTTAATAAAAGAATCAGCCAGATTGGTCCAACCGTTCTCAAGTGATGTGATTACCAATGGACAGAATTTCATTTTTATTTATATAGATTATTACAATATTTATTGTTAAATTATAGAATATCAAATACTTACAATTTTAGATGAATCATTTTTTACATCCTCTTCATCAAGAGCTTCTATTTGAAGATCAGGAAATAATCGCCTAAATTCTTTATAAATCTTATCATCGTGAGGAGTCAATCTTAATAACTTTGGATCAACAGAACATATCAACTAAAATCAAAGAAATAATAGCTAGTATATTATGTATAATTTTACAAATACATTAAAATTATTTCTATTATAAAAAACAATAAATTGTATATTATTCATCAATTATATATTTTCATTAATTGAATAGTTAATAGTTAATAAAATAAGCACATTATAATCTTCCATATTATTGAAGTACAAATTATTTAATGTTAAACCATGATTCACTTAACAATTAGTTTTCAATTAAGTTCATGTAAAAATAAAATTTTAGTGTACTTACATTAAAATATATTTCTGCATGTTCATATGCTTTGATGGCCCACATCATTTCAACTTTTCCCTACAAATATACAATTAAAAAAGTACACTCAAATATAAATAAGAAATAATACTTGCATCGTTTCCATATTCATCAGCTGGTCTTGAAAGTAGATTAGCTCCTACAGAAAGTTCTGCAGCTCCCTGTAAACATAATATTTATGAATATTCATGTTTTCTTAAAAATATGAAGGATCTATAATTCAAAATACTTTCACAAACTTAATAAGTTGATATTTTTGTTACGGATCATACTATAGTAGTACCTAGATAAAACTAATAATTGTAATATATAATGTACTATACATATTATAGAAACCCTACAACAATCCACGAGGATCCTGTCCTACTTATCTAGTGAACTAAATATTAGAAGATAGAAAGAAAATGACAGCTAACAATAAATATTATAATATATACTTCGCCGACCAAAAGAATAAGGGTGTGTACGACTGACATACCTATGCGGTGTTCTGATATTTAGATTGTATAGGTGATATAACAGTGATGTATGACCAGTTTTAGTTTTTGCTTCTGAGCTCTCCTATTACCTCGGTAGACGTATTAAAGGTACCAATAAATTGACATTATTATCTTCAAAATACGAAAAGTGATATACATACCAACACCAAAGTAAAATTGATAAATGATATAATTGCACAAACAGTAAAAATTATAATATGAGTGTTAAATAATGACAAAGAAAAATTAATTATGTAGGTACAACAATTATTATCAAACAACTTTTAAATGTATGATTGACTTGTCGTGCAACAATACGTGCAGTACCTATGTACGAAAATCGATTGTCTGAATGCTCCGACTACTGATTTCGTCGGCCGGTCGAAATATACTCGGGTGGGTGGGCGAGTAGACAGACCTGCACGTAGACATTAGTAGGTAGGTAAGTATGTACATGTGTCATGTGCGATCGAAAAAGTTACGATATCGTCATTCGCAGTTGTCCGAGCACTTACCACACCATTAGCAACTGTCATGTTGTTCATGGCGAAAAATCGAAGCTGCTGCAAATCGTCAGGTCGTGGAACAGCAAACGTACGTCGTGTGTCGGTGTTGTAGTTGATCGTAGAACGGCAATGGCGGGTATGGGAAAACGGCAGAAAGACAGTAAACGGCACAAGTGACGAATGAATAATTATGTGCTCGGCATATGCGAATCAGAAGTCTGGACACGAGCCTCGGTGTCCGCCGTCCGGTGATAGACGCACGGTGATAAGAAAATACAACAAAAAGCTCTGATAAGCGAGGTCACGTGCACGCGCGACGAAAGATATTAACCGCGAGCGACCATCGTTTGTATACCTATCCCATAGACCTATAACACGAATATTGAGATATTATAATAATATCTTTATTCGTGACCTAAAACTAACGGCCCATTCCACTCCGCCCTGCCTTCAATGCACGGGAATCATATAAGAGAAAGAAAGAAGAGATAAAAGAGAGAAAGAACAAAAAGGAGGTAAACATAGACGTATGAAATTAATACTGTATTTCCCCCCACGTTCTCTTTTACGTTTTACTCTATATCATACCCCTGACCTCTCTCTCTAAGCGCTGTCCATTAGTTTATATATGACCGTAGAAAAGAAAGACCCATAGAACAATTATAAAATAATATAATATTAAACAAATATTATTATAATAATAATTTTTAAGAAATAACAACATTTGCAACAACCGCGGCCTTTCAAAGAACGGATCATGGATACGTCATGACTCGTCGTGGTAGATCATAGAGTATTGTCACGGATCAAACAAATAATTAATTAAATTGTATTTGTATGTATATTCTGTGGTATTACACAATGGGCGGAAACCGAAATACTGCATATTCTATTGCCTATGTGTATCTTAAAAGGGGCTCTAACAAACACATTTTTTCAAATATAATTTATTCAAGATGGATATTAAATAATAATTATTATTCATTATTATTGTGTTTAATTTATAGTTATATAGGTACCTCTACTATTAAATATTAATAAATTATGATATATCAGTTTTTTAAAAACAATATTTAATGTTTGTAGTAACCCTAGCTGTAGATCTTTATCAGATGAAAAACAAAAGCATATTACACAGATATTAATTGATATAAATAAGAATTCAGCCATTTCAATACATAGGTATTATTTTATAAAAAACACAGCAAGCATTAAATTCTTTTGTTTCATTGAGTTAACTAAATAACTAATATCTTTACCAAATATTTTAAATTATTTAACTATAAATTTAATTTTACATAGAAAATTAGATAGGTACCTCAATATTGGTACTAACTTGGTATTTTTTTTTTATGTTTATCACAGGAAGACAACACATTTATAATAAAGACATAGAAAACACCAATAATATAACTTATCCTAGTGAAGATTTTAAAAACACGTTCAATTAAATTGAAAAAAGGGGTAAAAATATAATACAAATTGTGTATATATTTGCTCCTTTAAGAGATTGCTGTCAAAAACAATATGAAAAAATTGCATGACGTGTTAATGTAGCTATTGTATGTTTTGATAGTAGTATTTCTAAGTATATATGGGAAACACAGAGAAAATTTAGAATAACAGGATCAAGATGCTATTCATTGTGCACATAGGTACACTGAAAATAAAAATCCTAATTGGCAGATAAAATCTTATAAATATTTTAGTAATGCAACATTTTGATTTTCAAATAAATTTGTCAAACATGGGATTAAATATGAACATATGAACCAATTGCAAAAACTTTATATTTAAATTTTTCTGTAAATTGTAAAATTTTTGATCCAGGTTTAATATGTGAGCAACAGAAATCCTTGGTTAGGATATTCAGCTGATGGTGTTGTGTTTGAATTTGGTAAACCAATAAAGTTTTTGGAAATAAAATGTCTATTTCTTGGGAAAACAGCTGGAATTAAAGAAGGGTTAAAAAAATGTAAATATATTTCAATTGTGAAAGGCATTTATACTTCAAAAAATCGTCACCCTTACTATGGACAAATACAATTGGGGATGTATTTATTTAATTTACCTTCCACTGATTTTTGTCTCTATTGTTCTTTCGATAACAGTATGTTTGTAATTACAGTTTTAAAGGATGATAAGTTTATCTTAATGTTAAGTAATTTAAAACAAATTATTTTAATAATATTTTACATAATATTTGTTTGGACATTAAATAAATGTTATATTATATGCTAAAATTATTTACAATATTATAATACAAAAATTAATTAACATAAATTGCATTTTGATTAATTAGGTAACAAATTCATCATTTGCAAGAATTGGATGGCATAAATTTACAATTGCACATATTATTGTAAATGAAGCATCTAATCTAGAGAGTAGATTAGAGGGATATTTTTGGAAAACATTAAAAACTTTTATTCTCTGGTTTACTCTCTCTATATGAACTCTTGCGCTAGCTATATTATCTACATTCATAAGTGATTCATCTTTACTCAATTGTTTGTTTCCTTTCAAAAAAAGTGGTATGTAAAGTTTTATGTGCCTTTAAGCACAAATATTGTCAATAAGGAATCCCTTGCCACACATTATTGCATCTCCATTCTCTAATTTAACAATTAGTTTGCTATTTTCAAATATAAATTTGTCTGATGTTCGGCCACCATATGCAGGAGTTATAAAAGATAAAATTGTTCCAGGTGTTATGCTTGTCATAAATTTAGCTGTTTAAGTTGATTTATATTGTGAATAAGTTACTATAGATCCAGTTAAATTTTTAGGTTTCATTAATGGAATTTCAATACAGTCTGTGACAATTCTAGGATCTGAGAACTTTTTGAAGCATGTTGGAATATTACATTTTATTTCAGTTCTAGATGGCCAAGAAATGATTGGTTTAAAAATAAGTGATAAAATATCAATAGTATTTAATATAATTTGCTTGTAATTATCATTAGAACAAACAAAAAATATAGCTAAAACTGAATAGGACATATTTTGTTTCAATTTCATAATTGTTATTATGATTCTTTCTTTAAGGGAAAGAATATTTTGATTACGACTGGAAACTAGATTTGTAAGTTGCATACTTTCAATTAAGCTATCAAGAAGTCAATAAGAGGAAATACCTGTTAATATGTACACTTAGCTTTTGCTCAGTGTCCATTAAAGTTAAAATTTTCAGTTTTATGTCATCACTAGTAACTTGGACTGACACATCACTAGTTGTTGGTAGATCAAGATGTTCATCCATTTGAGTATTTGGTAAAGTTTCATTAATAATATTTATATTATCATTTTCACAATCTTCAAATTTTAATTGACAATTTGCTCTTTTTGCAAACCTCAATAGTCTTGAATTATTTTGTTCTTTTTCTTTAGAGCTGATTACTTTGCATGTAGATAGTGTTGGCAGATTATATGTAGAAGTGCAGTTTTCTTTAAATTCCGTTTTGTTGAATGTGTATCTAAACAAATATTCATATGTATTTTTACATTATAATAAATTATTGTAAGTACCTACTTAGTTGCTTATTTTTAAATAATGTTTACAAACCTTGTAATATATAGTCTTCACGATTGAAATATAATGAACCATCATATACTTAGTTAATTTCTTTCCAATTCTAGGATAATGTTCCCATTGTGCTCTTCTAGTATGTTCACATTCATTAGGAAAACTATGGAATCTTAATTCTGAATTTCGCCTGGATCGTGAATTGCACCCAAATACTGAGCAGAACTGGTTTGACTTATTTGGACGGGGTGAAAATTTAGCACTGCTATTTTCCATTATGTTTTATTTAATAGTGAATACATAATATTGTCGGTTAATATAAAATTT
Organism: Acyrthosiphon pisum; assembly: GCF_005508785.2. Lineage (NCBI taxonomy): Eukaryota > Metazoa > Arthropoda > Insecta > Hemiptera > Aphididae > Acyrthosiphon > Acyrthosiphon pisum. The sequence goes on from NC_042493.1 coordinate 84,042,050, forward strand.
AAATATATAGACACTCGTATGTTGTATTATAAATATTAATTATAATAATAAAACACATAAATGAACCATAAACCTATGAAAGAAACAACACATTTATTCACTCTTATAATAAAATAATAATAAGTAACACCGAAGTTGCCCAGTTGCACTAGTTACAATTTATACCAGAGCGCGATCAATCTTTGAGATTCCTCAACATATTTTGATCAACGAAGCCCCATATTATTATTACCAGCTAAATCAGAATATTTACAATAGCACTATTTCATAATGAACGCGAACGTCTATTATACGCTGGCCCGCAAGTGCTCTTATTAGCGATTCGAGAAAAAATCAGGCCATTAAATGCTGGTAATATGGTGGTAGTGTGTTATTTTTTAGATATTATACTATTATAATTAGTAAAAATATGGCATATATTTGTTTTAAATATATTATATGAAAAAAACAACAAATATATAATAACATAACTATTACTTATAATGATTAGTGATTACTTAATACTTTTAAGAATTGCTTTCTTAATTACGTACATATTTGTTTATATAAGCAGATACGATTAGTCTTTTAACGATATTGAATTTGCGTAAGCTTTTAATCATTCGTTGGATCTGCCTCCATTTTTTTTTGTATTTATATCAAACATAATATTATGTCTAGAATTAAGAAATAGAAAATTATAAAATCACTGTAATGAGTTTATATTGTATTCAACTGAAGCAAAACGGAAAACAGTAGAAAGATAGATTAATTTAAATCTGGGTGAAGTCTAGTTATACGGAAACCTAGTAGTATAATATAATTATATAATTATATAAGTAATATTATAATATCCTTAAAAATATAATCAATTCTTAGATTGTTTGCATAAAATAAATGTTTCTACAAAACCAATAGACCTTTTAAATAAATATATTTTTAAATATTTCGTTTTGCGTTATGTTTTGTTTTGCGGTATTTAATTATTTTTGATTTTCGCTTTCCGTTATAATAACGTTTATAAATTTCAATCGTTTTTTGTCAAATATAACGTTATGAGTAATCATAATAACATCCATCGAAATATACTACTCACAGCAGAGTAATTTCCACGGTCGAGTTATTTAAAACATTGCACGTAAACATTTTAACACTTTAAAG
>NC_042493.1:84043239-84142919 GCF_005508785.2 Acyrthosiphon pisum
AATTCATTATAGCTATCTACTCTGTATTTATTTTTGAATGTGATTTTTTTTATAATTGAATAATAACGTTATAGCATTATCGTCGTTTGGTTTAATTCTTTGGCGTAAACATTATAACACTTTAAGAATAATAATTCCATTATTATAGCTATCTACTCTGTATTTATTTTTGAATGTGATTTTTTTTTTATAATTGAATAATAACGTTATAGCATTATCGTCGCTTGGTTTAATTCTTTGGCTTCTATAGACTCTATAGTGTCTTCGACAGAAGTAGGTATAGGTATCATACAGATAAAAGTATAAAACCACTAGTCACTAACGGATTATAATAATACAAGTTGGTGATAGTAAATCATTATTTACATATTACATTTAATTATCATAGAAGCATAATTAGACTTTTCAGATTAATCTAAATATTAATTGCCTTGTGTACGCTCTAAACAAAAATTAAACACGTAGATATCTGTGCAACCTTCTTACACTAGTGATTATTGTAACGAAAATCATTTACTTATACGATGAAAAAAAATCATAAGAAAATATTATTTTAAAACTTGTTGAATTATCAATAATCGATTGGATAAATTATAATATATTTAGCTTATTATAAAATGTTATTTATCATCTATGGATTACATAGTAAAACTTAATTGATTTATAATATTTTCGAATTAAAAATAACTTATGAATGATTATTTGGTAATTATAATAATTTTGAAATAATATCAAATGTTGTGGCCCCTAGTTCACATCAATTAAATTATTTACCTATCTAATCATAAAACTTTAAAAGATGGTATTTTTTTTTTTTTGCAGACATTTATGATTTTTGTATTTTGTAAAATAATCCCGAGTTTTTCTAACAAAAATTATTTAATATAACAGATTTGTGTTTTTGTAAAATATGTTATTGTTACAATCATTAAGTGCTAATATACTATACAAACATTATAATTAAATAATTATTTATGGGTATTTTTACTTGAACCAATAAACTCATTGGATTTTTGAAAAAACAATGTTCGTAATATAATTGCTTGGCAAAACTATTATTTTTTAAAACTTTATAACATTGCGTTAATTAATAAAGTAAAGTTGCGTTCACTGTCTAGTAATACTACCTATAGTGAAACTTCACAGGTGATTTAAAAATTAAAATGTTAAACATTTAGCGCCAATATAATATTTTAGTAGGTACACATTTTTTTATCACACGTTAAAATATATATTTATTTTATTATATTAATATTTCATTTTTTTTTTTATTGTCAATATTACTTACATGTATCATTTTCACATACCTACTAAACATAACTAATTATACATGTTTCTTGTATTTCGTATTTTCACTCAGAGCTAATTATCGTACTATTCACTAATCGCTAATAACAATAATTGAAAAGTACATAAATATGATATATTTTCTTTTAAATATTCATCTAATCGGTCTATACGGTTCATTTTCAACTTTATATTATATTTTTATTAAAATCATGATAGTACCTATAATTTATAATAGGTACAAATTAATTAAATTTTTATAAGATTATATTAAAATATATTAATTATATTGCCAACCAATATTATTTGATATAATACTATTTTCATAAAAGTTGTATTTATAAATACCGGAATAAATAAAATATGTTTTTGTGGATGATTCTCAAAGTATGAATATTTTTATTTCATTTTCATTGGATTTTAAAATAATGTTAAATTGTATTTAATATTACTATTATAGTAGTTAAATAGTGAATTTAACTATTTTTTAAATAAAGAAAAATGTATATTTGTATATTATGATTTTAATTATTTACATATTAATGTTATTATCTGAATTAATATTTCAATATGGGTCAACAAATATGGCATGTTATCGGTATTGAAACTGAAAATACACAAAGTAATTAGTAGAAATAATTAATATGTTATAGTATCATAGTTTCAGGTATCAAATATTCTCTACCAATGCATCTATAATGTAGGTACCAAAGTATAATGCGTTTATTTTCAATGGGTAGGTAATCAAATAAGGGTTATTGTGTGTTTAATAGCAATTAATAAAATGTTGTATATGATTTTCTAAACATGTCGAAAATAACATACCTAATGCACGTGTCAAATAATACCTATGTGTTTTTATAAAAAATAAAGAAGAATTAATAATAGTCAGATAAGATAAGCCTAATTATGTGGATCAGTTGCTGTTTGGAATACACTTTTTTAAATTAGTATAAAATCTTAATAATCACTATTAAATGTTTATTATACGTTCGTCTGCTATTCTCAACATACGATCTTTCGAATCGTGTTGGTATAATATACCTATTCAAGTCTTACAAATTTGTATGTAAGTATAAATTTCTTAATTAATTATTTAATTATTATTTTACATAACAACATAGGTGTTTAACACAACTAATATAATGTAATATTGTAGTCTTGTTAGTATTTTCTTTTTTTAATCATGCCATAGGTTTGATTTTAAATAGGTACCTACTATACATTATACAGTTTAATTTTAACTAAATCGACATATCAGCCTTTTTTATCGATCCTAATATTAACAATGAATTACCAATGACCGTAAAGAAGTTACCGACATTGAATTATTATGAGATTTATTTGTTGTTAATTGTTAGCTTTATTGTCAAAATTAAGCAATATATTTAAATTTTATAATACTACAGTATAAATTCTATAAATTTAGTAATGATAAAAAAAAATAATAATTGTATAGTAATATGTTTTACTAGATCTAATGTCATACCTAAGCATGAACTACATTCTTAAGCACGATTCAATGATTTAAAGTCAATTTAATCATAATACACTTACTGATCACTTAGGTGCCTATACTTAATCTGTAATAAGGTTTATAATAATATAATATGTCATATTTGAAATCTTTGAAATCTTATTTTACAAAATACCTACAAGAATTACCTACTTTAAATCTTTTAGTCATCTCTAAAATAATTATTATATGAAGTTAGGAATTGTTGGGACCTATGTAGAATGTAGATACCAAAGGTAGTTAGATAATACATAGTTCCTAAATAGTTATAATTAATATTAGCTTTAAATATACTTACTTACCCAAATATAATAACCAATTATTTTTAAATTCCTGTAAATATTATTTTAGGTTTTACTTATCAAAATAATATAAAATATAAAAACATCATATATGAACTAAACAATTGTTTTATTACCTATAACTTTTCTGTAAAAAAATAATCGTTAATCATGTGTGTATATTATTTTTTTAATAATATAGTGTACACAGTGTACAACTACTAATATTATAAATTATAATACATCTTAAATACAAAATTCGTAGAAGCAGTAGGTAAGTAAACTTATTAATTAAAAATAAATTGTATACATTTATCTACTAAAATTTAATTGCATTTTCTTTGAAATGGCTAATAGTTATTTAAATGATTAATTGATTTTGTTATACATGAGAAAATGAGCTTACTGGTAAGCAATTTTAAACCTATACATAATATTACAAACCTAAGATATACATAAACTAAAATCGAAACGTATTATACCAATTATATTGCTTGACGTAATTTTTTGTTTGATAGCAAAACACAATTATAAAGTATCATCAATTTCTATTTATAACTAAGTAATATTATCATGGTCTAATGTGATAATCATCAGTTACATTATAAAAAATAAATTTTTGAATGCAATTACAAATGAAAAATAAATAGGTATAATAGGTATGTACTTCATATAAATGACTTCTGGGTTCATAAAAGGTTTATTTAATTACCAGATAATTTTATATTTAATTTAACTGTTTCATTCTAAGAGCGGCAACAAGTCACCTCGCTCAAAACTTAAATTGTAGGAGTTTTTTTTTTTTATTGTGAAAAACTGTCTTGTGATTAGTAAATATTTCACCTCTTACAATTATTTTTGGCCAACTGTGTTATAAATTCAGGGCTTACAAACATTATATTTGACAAAAAACGATTGCAATTTTTAAACGTAATTATAACGGAAAGTGATAGTTAAAAATAATTAAATACCGCAAAACAAAACAAAACATAGGTAACGATCAACAAAATATATTGTACCTATATCATCAAACAAAACGTAATTTATAGAATTTCATTTAATGAAAAATAACTCAAAACGAAATAATTTAAAATCCATTTGTTCAAAAGTTATATTGGTTTCGTAGAAAAATTTTTCATGCATACGGAAATTAGAATTGATTATAATATTATACTCCGTATCCGGGCCATTACCTGCCTGCATTAGTCATTATTAATACATTTAATATAGGTCGTAGGTACCTATTAACACTATTCTAAATAACGATAAACGCACTACGCGTGTAACGTTTTAATTTTAAATAACGATAAACGCAAAAATTGTGTAACTTTCTAACTGTAAATAACATGAAACGGAATTTATTTTTCAAATGCAAGGCCTGGTTATAGTACATACAATATCATTAATAGCCGAATATCCCGTCTTCGCCCGTGTGCAGTTATGTTTTGTGGAAAATCCTATATAGTACGTACGCTACATAGACGTTTCTCGATTTGAGTAGGAATACCTTAGTATTAGTGTACGGTGTACCTCAGTTCACGGAAAAATCGGCGTCAACGTACATAGCTTTGTTAAATAATTTGGCCGAGATGGGCAACCGCAAGTCGTGGATTTGATTTAGCACGTCTTGGTATATTTTTAAACGTGATATAAACTACTTACTCTCTAATCTTTACATCTATAGAAACAGTCTCTGATATTTTAGTCAAATTCAAATTAGTAGATTTTGAGTAGGTATTTATATGCTATACACATATTATATTTGGTTTTAAAATATAGTTTTTTTTTTCGGCGCAATAAGTTTGACAATTTGATGCATGCTTGTAACTGCCTGATCTGCCCGAGTAACCAGTGGCAACCATTTATAAATAAATAAAAGTTTCCTGCATCATGAATCTCAAGATTTGATCATTTGATCGTTGTTTGATCACCTCTTTAAAATGGGAGTATCGGAAAATCTTTTTTTATTGCACACCTATAATAGATCGTTAGAGTAATCAGTATAACTAACAAACAAGTTCGCACGTTTTGTAGTTTATAGGATGTAGCGATGAATTAGTGAGTGAGTGAGTGGTTTTTTCATATATATTATTTTTCTATTATATTATATAGATATAGATTATTATTATACTTTATTGACAAAAAAATTTAATTTACAAAATAATCTATACCTATACAAATACATTGTGTAGTATAAAAATGTACATTAAATAAAATAATACATTAATAAATTATAATAGGTACTTCAAACTATAGGCTAAGCCAATCACCTTGCTCACTATTTTGTATTGTAGGTAGACTGTAGGTTCGGAGTTTATCTCATTAAGCTTCACCCCCCCCCCCCCCCGTATACACATAAGTAGACACCGGATTCTTAATACAATCGTAGTCGATATTAGATCAAATGTACATAACATCGAATTTATGGAGGACAATTAAAACTATGCCTGCGTTTTCGTAAGGTAATTAAATAATTAGGTACGTAATTTTTCAAATGCATAATATAACTCGTTGTAAAATAAATGTATGAAAAAGAAACACTTTTCTAGGACACAAGTTTAAATTATTATCAAATTCTAAAGTATGTAAAATCTCTTTGATATTAACTACAAACAACTTGTAGTTATAATCGGGTACGTGTAATAGACAGAGATAACACAACGGGTGTAACGTCCTCTTAAGTAAACCTACTTTACCTAATACCTACTTACTTAGTAGGTAACTAAAGTTGTAATGGATGAATTAAATTTTAACCGTTTTAAAGAGGACACCACACCCGTTTTTGTTTTCTCCATCTTACAGACGTACAACATGGCAAATTGTACGTCCACAATAGTACATTTTAGTCTGTAATTATTTCTAAAATTATAGTGAAATTGCCTCAAATGAAATTTAAAGCTAAGATTAATAATAAAGATCACATACGATTTTTATTTTTATTTTTATTTTAAAACGAGTTATGAGTATTTTAAGATGTACAAATAGTTTAAAATTTTAAAATACTTATAACTTGCTTTAATATTAAATATAAGAAAAAGCCTATAAGACACCCTATAGATAATAGTATTATACATTTTGAAAGAGGTCATTTAATTATAATTTTAGAAATTATAGAGTTATTATCTATTATTGTGAACGTAAAATTTGCCATATTTTACGTTTGTAAGACGGAGACCACACATGTGGATGTGGTGTCCACTTAATTATTGTAGGTACACGAAAAATGATTTTGAGTTGAGATGGTGTAACATTCTGGTATATTTATTAGTATTAAGGACTATACAGATTAAAATGTATTTATATAATGTTATTATTACTTATTCTATTATTTTTATTTATATATTAGTTAATATATTATATTATACCTACAATAGTAAGATTAAGTTAAATTTTCAAACGCTTATAGAAAAAAAAAATGTGTGCCTATGACATTTTAAAATATTATTATAATAACATATTCTTTTGAGGAATTTTGTATTACATTTGAAGCTTTTGAATTGAGTAACAAAGATTTCATCGACATAAATCGAATAAAAACTAAAAAAGTATGCAATTTTAAATTGCCAATACCTAGGTGAAAAGTATATTCTAAATATTTTGAAATTGTATTTTGTTTATAAAATGCAAGTAAAGAATTTTTATTGAAAATGTCAGTAGGTACACTAGTATCTACAATTATTTATTATGAATGACTAAAGCAAAAATACAAAATCGATTTTGTTTATAATTGGTGTTGCGTAACAAATAATATTTAATATTATTATGAATAAAATATGATGATATAACAATAAAGAAATTGTTAAATAATAATAAATGACCTCTTGAATAATATCAGAATGTGACTGTTGAATGAAAATGTTTAAAAAATTATTAGTTATCAAGATTGAAAATTTAATTATTTATGTGTACCTATATTTATTAATATCGTACAATATATATATATATCTCAATTAAACAAATTATCCCTATTAATTAATTAACATAAAAGTTTTCATTAGACAGTTTTTATTGTTCTTTTTTGTAACAGATTGAATAAAAACTATATTAACATCAAAAAAAAAAAAAAATTAGGGAGTTTTCATAAATGTTCTATTGTTGTCAAGACATGCAGTTATAATGACTTCATGATTTCTTTCACACTTGCATATTATTAACTATAGTAGGTTTATTTTAAACATTTGGTGTTTTATCCTTTAACGTAATATTACATAGGCGCCGTTACCTAATCGTAATGATTTCGTCTAACAAACAACAATATTAATGTTATCATTGTTATTGACCTTTCAAATTAGCTACTGAACAGACGTAAGAAATCGAAAAGGAATTGATTTGTTTCATGCACACGTCATAGTATGTTTGGCGTAAAGTGGTTCGAAATATAATCACGTAGTGTTGCTAGTGTCAATAGTAGTTAATCCGTAAAATAATAACTATCGCATTTAAAATTATGTGATTGTGAAAATAATAATATATTATGTAGCTACTTCAAATATGGATCAATAGATTAATCGTACCATCGTTCAACGCTCCTGGGAATCATTATAAGCCCCCTACTGTGCAGAGTTCCCGGACTGTAAAGACTAAACATCGAACTCGTATCGATGAAAAGGTCAATTAATGGCACTTGTATTAATTATTTGTCGTATCGCTGAATCAGGATCGTTAGACACAATTATTATACCACTCGAAGATTATTTGACACCGTACAGTTGAGTTATAGTCACTATTAGTAATACTACACTGGATGACTTCGGTCGTGCACAACATTTCAGTTGGCACCGACAACACAGACTTGGCAATTATTGTTAAGTATATATTTTTTTTCACTGAATAGGAATCATTTTTATTTTATACATTTTATTGTTTATTTTTTCAATTATATATGGAAACCTAAATGCATAATAATTATGTTCATTTCTGTTCAGCAAAGTTTCCCAGACACGATTTTTATTTAAACTTAACAATAACTAGTATTTTAGTAATAATACGATTAATAACTATTATTTGCAATATTTTTCTACTGATCACTCATTCTGTCATTTTAGATTTAAGACAGCGATATTATGTTTAATTTTTTGTTGGAATTGTAAAAGTAAACGTTTTACATTTTATAATCCTATTGACGCATAAATGTTAATTTGATTTGTTAATTTATTGTAATTAAAGTAGGTAGGTATTATATTATTAACGCGAGACATTATTATTTTTTAGATATGATCTTTGACATCAAAACACAATGTCAGGCCTACAAAATCGTAGTTCTCAGTTACTCAAGTACACAAGACTTTTCAATAATGGCAGTATCACACGGTTAACTTCAAGTACTGCTAAATCATCTGCTGAAGTGATTCAACGAGAAAAAAAAGTGTCTGCGAACAATTATGATCCTAGCCCCGTGGTTATAACCAGAGGAGAAGGTTATTATTTAATCGTATAATTGAATAAAAAAAATCCAATCGAGATTTAAATTTCAAAATAACTAACATTTTTTTTTATAATGTATATTGTAAACATTAACATAATAAATCATCGTTATAATAATAAAAAATTTCAGGGATTTTTATGTGGGATGTTGAAGGAAAAAAATATTACGACTTTGTGGGAGGATTTGCCACCCTCAATCAGGGTCACTGTCATCCAAAAATTATTAAAGCCATGACAGATCAATTAAACAAACTTCATCACACGTCAAGAGCTATATTTCACGATTCGCTGTATGAACTTAACGAGTTCTTGACTAAACAATTTGATTATGAAAAAGTTTTGAACATGAATACTGGTAAAATACATTTTAGTTTGATATGCATATTGTAAAATGTAAATATTATATTTTAATAGAACATTTTACAACTGAAATAATTAAATCGATATCGATTATCAAGTACTATTGGTAAACACTTTTGATTATTCAATTAGTTGTTTTAAATTTATTTAAGGTGTTGAGGGAGGAGAGTCTAGTATCAAGATTGCTAGAAAATGGGGATATAGAGTGAAAAAAATTCCCCAAAATCAAGCGCAAGTTGTATTTGCTCATGGTAACTTTTGGGGAAGAACAATCGCTGCTATTTCTGCATCCACAGATCCAATTTCCTTCGATGAATTTGGACCTCATGTTCCTGGTTATCAAATAGTGCCTTATGATGATTTAGGAAAATTAGAGGTGAATATGAAACTAAATTAATTATTAAATAATAATTATGTATTTTTCTATAACGTGAAAATTTTGATAATTTTATTTAAAGAAACCCGAAATATTATGTACGTATTATTATTTTCATTAGCTCAATTTATAAAAACAATTTATAAAATATATCTTACGTAGTATAAACGTTTTTAAATTATTTATTTTACACATTTTTTCATTATTTATTTTTAATATTCTAGTTTTAGAAATATTATATTAAAAATTAAGACATAACAGTTATGTCCAATATTGTAGTTACTATAATAGACAAATTGAGTAGGTAACTCTAATAGATGTTACTGACAAATGTATTAATATATTTTTTCAATTTTTTTTCAAAATGTTACACATGGGTCTGAAATAAAAAACAAATATTGCACAAATATAATCTTCATCAGTATTTTTCCAAAGCATTTCATTTTTATATTATTTAATACCGCTTTGATATCATTCAACTCTTAATCATATTAGCTAGCGACCTTTATGATTTATCTCAAGATTTTAATTTTTAATTTTCTTATAGCAAGCATTGAGAAACCCAAACGTGTGCGCATTTATGGTGGAACCGTTACAAGGGGAAGCAGGAGCAGTGGTACCTACTCTAGGCTACTTGAAAGGAGTTCGTGAGCTTTGCACGAAATACAACGTCCTTTGGATCGATGATGAAGTACAAGCTGGACTGGGTAGAACCGGAAAAATGTTAGCAGTCGATTATGAAAACGTCAAACCGGATCTGTTGATCCTAGGTAAAGCACTGTCCGGTGGAGTGTACCCGGTGAGTATAATTTGAAAAAACATTAGGTCATACGTGTTAACAAATGTCTATATAAAATCAAATCGATTCGCATAATAGATTTCTGCGGTACTGGGTAACAGTGAAGTAATGGATGTTCTTACTCCTGGTACACACGGGTCGACATATGGTGGAAATGCGTTAGCGTGTAAGGTCGCACTGGCTTCACTAGACGTAATCATAAGCGAAGGTTTAGTAGAAAACGCATTCAAGATGGGTGAGATCTTCAGGTCAGAGCTCACTGCTCGTTTGAACAAAGACAAAGTAGTTCAAGTCAGAGGAAGAGGTTTGCTGAATGCTATCGTATTAAACACAAGTATGTTTTCATTAAATACATATTTTGAAAAAATATAATAATAACTAAATATCAAAAAAAAAAATCTACTTGATTCTTGTATTAGGTTGGCATACCTAATATTTTTATTTAATATCGCAAAAAAATCTCTATATAATTATATTTATTTATTTCAAATGAATAATATTTCGTTACATTTGCTTATTTAGGTACCTATATAATATTATTTAGGTATTATAATATATACATATATAATACCTAAATACGACATATGACATATGATTATAATCGTATGTTGGACGTGCACAATGTAACTAATTAACTATTTTAATGCACTTTACGCATGCTGCAATAATTATTTTTAAACAAAATAAATCTTTTAATTGTATCATTAATTGTTTACTACTTACCTATAATAGTCACTAATTATATGAGTTTGAAATATAGTTTAGCACGCTAAATTGTCAATCAATACTCGGGTATCGTGTTGAGCTCTAATTAATCAATATACATTACATCAGTTATTTTAAAGACTAAAATTTCTCGTTTTGATATTAAACACACAATAATATTTTAATTTGTATTACATTTACAGAAGGTGTATCCAATGTCTACAAATTAAACAATGAACTGAAATCCAATGGAATGATTTCCAAGCCTATTGGATCAGGTGCATTGAGATTCTCGCCACCACTAATAATTACAGAAGCACAATTACGTGAAGGAATTGACATAATTGTAAACACTATAAATGATTTTAAAAACTAAATTCATTATCAGTATAAAAACAAAAATCATTTACTTTTCATAAATTCATTCATCACATTTAGAAATTAATTAATTAATACTGTTTTATAAGTTATAATATGAGAACTGATGGGTTGTAATTTATACATGTTATATTAATAAACGCATTATTATATAATATACCTACGGTTTGTTGTCAGTTATTTTTTTTAGCATCCATGTACCTTTATTATACTTACTACCTGTATGTCTGTATGATATCAAACATTATAATTTCATTTTTACAAATCAATGTTTGTTAAAAATAATTACCGAAAAAAAACCGAACCTAAAATAACTGATTCTGGAACCAGAACCCTTAAAGTATTAAGAACCAGAATCGGAAACGAAACCTTTATTTAAATAAATAAAGCACCAGAAACGGAACCAAAACCTTTATTTAAATAAATAAAGTACAGAACCAAACAGGAATTTTTAAATTAAATAGGTTGTTTTAGGTTCATAAATAAAATAATTTTATTTATCATAATTTAATGGTATTAATTTAATGGTCTTGTGTATAAACCATGTATCTTTGATCATATGAGTTTTCTAATATTTCTCATACTATTAAACCAGCATTCCGGATAGGTATTTAAAATCATTATACTTTTCGGTATCTAAATTATCTGGAACCGGTACCAAAATAATTTGGAACTTAAACCTTTGTTTTTTTTTTTATTAAAAAATCAAAACCGAACCGGAACAGTTATTTTATTTTTGGAAAACCAGTACTGGGACCGATACCAATAAATTCAAAAGGTTCCAGTCACTAGTACCTAGAAACAATATCTAGCTATACTTAATACAAAATTAAAAGTTACATTTTTACGAAACTGAAACATTACTTAAAAGAATAATATTGTTAAATTATTTGATGAAAATATAAAATAAAGAATAAAAACGAGATGTATTATTCATCGACAGACAGTAATATAATATTACAAAGTGCATTTTATGAAATAATTATATTGCAACTATTGAAATTTATTTATCTATTAGTTGTATGGTAGGTTGAGCTATTTTTTACCCGAAACATTGAATTTGCTATACATTTGTATAACTAATATTTAGTTATTATAATATTAAATGTATTTATATAATTTATTATTGTTATTAACTATTAAATCAATCCCGACTTACTGTAGAACAGTGTTAAAAGGTAAAAACGTGGTATCAAAAGGTAATAGTTTAAAATAAATCTTAGTTTTTTGGAAGATGTCATTGTGTATATGAAATATAATAATAATTTACGTAAAAGTTTCAAATGTTCACAACTATTATTTTGGAATTAATTTTGCCCACATTTCTAATTAAGTACCTAAATTTAATGATTTTTTTTTATATTTTGATATTAATCGTAAAATATTATCTTATCAACTACACAGAACCTGATTTTTTTGCTCTCATTCAAAGTTGGTAAAACTGAGGGGCGAATGTAAGTTCCCATATGAAAAAAATTACACTCATTCGTAAGTTCCCACACGAAAAAAAATTACACCGAATACAAACGTCCTTCCCATTTTATTCAGACTTAGGACTGGCAACTTAAATGTAGTTGGTGTGGTTAAAATTTGTTTGTGTTTGTGTTGCATAAAAAAAGTACAAACAATTTTTTATTTGAATCTAGTCCAAATATATGATAAAAATATTAATAATAATGTGTAGATATGGTCCACATATTACTTGTATAGGTATAAAATAATAAAAGTTCTAATAATTATAATAATAGTAATAGAAAAAATTAAATTTTATTCGGCTTATTGCATAAGCTCAAACACTTTACATAGTCATACTGTGTAATTATTTTTAAGTTATAATCTGATATTTTGTTATTGATATAGTTTCCCCCTAATATTTGGGCTAGTGGTAGTTCTGATACAAGTCTTACTACAAAAGCTTGCGAAAGTATAATTAATATGTGAACCATACCTACACATTATATTATTAATTTTTATTATAAATACATTTTCGTGTGGAAACTTACGTACGGGTGTATTTTTTTCCGTGAGGGAACTTACATATGTACCCGCTTACCTACTATGTTTCGTGTGAGAACTTACTAAACCCCAAACTGAATTACGTGGTCTGATGGTGTGGAATTTTCCGATGATAGGTATTCAGTTCTAAAAAAATCTTGTCATTCCTCGAACCTATTTAAATATTATTCATTTAATCAGTCTTTTTTATATCGTTCCCTAGATCAGATGACCTATTAACATTGTTGATTGTTTTATTTTAAATTATCTTAGGTTATCTTGCCATGTTGTAATGATAGTTTTTATTTTGGGTTGCCTAACCATAAGTTATAATAGGAGTCATTTTAGATTGCCTATTTTTGAGTTATTATTGTGTTGGATATCCTATGCCTCTTGGGTTTATGTTTGATTGAAACATTTTAAATTATACCTCTATTATTTATTGACAGTAGGCTACAAATAACTCGAGATAATGTATAAAAAATATGGCACCCAACTGAAAATGCTCCAACGAAATTCTCATTTAAAAAAGGTAACGAAGAGATACTTGAAATTTTCGACAAAATACATTTTTATATAAGTATTCTCTTTACATGCAAAAATATTCACAGTATTTTGAGCTTAATAGACACTTTTAGTTTTTATACAAATGTTGATAAACCTTTTATCTCGTGAATGTATGTATTTAATATACCATTATAAAACAATATTTAAAAATATAGTCTCAACATTTTTTTATACACGTTCAAAAATTGTCAAAATCTTGAAAATAATGAAAATTTGCAAATTATTTTTTAGCTTAAAGTGTCTCAAACATTCAAATCTATAAGATTTCAAAATGTAATAAAATGTTCCTCATTATAATTTTCAATTACCTACCGGAATAAATATTAAAAAGACGAGGAAGTGGATGTCGCACTGCTGTATAGAATGTTACAACTTACATGTGGTTCCACTGTAACGATGGAGTTAAATTTGAATTCAATGATATAATATCATTGTATACAAAAATGATTCTGAGCGAAGACGGTCAGTCAGCATATGATATTACTATAAGTATATTTGATGATATTTTTGTGAATAAAGTAATTTATTTACCTATTTATGTGGAACCTTGTATTAAATTTTCAAACCTTTGCTATAAAAGTTGAACATTTAATAAATGTTTAACTACAAAATCATTTAAAATTTTTAAATGTGATAAATTTTGTCAAAATTCAAACTTTAAATGTTTATAACAAAAAATGTGTGATAATGTGTTTTTAATATTTTTCAACTGCTATTGTAACAATATATCAGGAGTTGTGTATTCAATTTTCATGATTTTTGTCCTAAAAAAAAAATGTAATTGACATAAATAGAAAAAAAAAACTAAGAAAATTGAAAATTGAAAATGCCCGTATAAAACTCAAAACGAGTCAAAATATTTTGAAAAGTTTATCAAGTATGAGAATTGATAAAATAAACATCGCCCCCCCCTAGACTCGATCGTTTCCCCCCTCCCCACCTAGCATTTTTTTATCTGAAGACGGCGATTTCCGAATTGACTGATATATTGGAAAAAATAATAAATCAATAATTGATATTTTAAATGTGAGTTAAAACGGTATTTTCTAACTGGAGAAAAGCGTTAGGTAAAAATAAAGATTTTTATAAACACCAATCTTCTTCATCACACCGTATTTGTGTATCGAAATTGGAAGATAAACAAAAACGCGTTGAAACAAAAACAGAAATTTCAACATTATTGAATGAAAATGTACTTGAAAAACATAGGTATTATATAAAATCAATTATTGAAATAATTCAATTTTTAGTCGTAAATGAATTACCATTTCGTGGCAATTTTTATTTAGAAATGCACGAAGAAAAAAGGTTATTTCAAGCACTTTATCGATACACTCTTAAAAAAGATACTAAACTTGCAGAATATGCTAAATTAATTCCCAATTTAATATGAAAATTTATTACTCGAAATCGAATCCCCAAAACGTAAAATAAAGACTCCTAAAATCTTGAATAACTATATTCTAGGTGAATCATCTGGTACTTATACAGATGTTGAAGACAGTAATAGCATTTCATTATTACGTACATTTTATGAAATAATTGACATAATAAAATCTGAGATGGAAACTCGATTTGGAAAAAATGATGAACTTATAAAAGCTAATATATCTATCTAATATATCCCAATTGAATTATGATGATTTTAAAGTATTTAAGGATCTTGATATTAATATCCCCTCAAAAGAAGAAATAATTTGTGTGAACAATTATTTAAAAGAAAATAATATTTCTAATAAGTACATGTTAATAGAGCTTTATAAACAACGCAAAGCATTTAAAGACACATTTAAAATGATAGCTTTAGTTGAAGTATTTGGATGTAGCTCAGCAGTTTGTGAATCAACATTTTCTTGTTCAACTCGTATTGAAAATCCACAAAGGCAATCAATGAAACATAACCGGCTTTCAAACTTGGCTTTATTAGCGTTTGAATCCAAACAGACTGAAAACTTAAATATAGAAGAATTACTAATGGATTTCAACAACCAAAATAATAGAAAACTACAGCTATATTAATTTATAAGACATTAATAAAAATGAATAAAAAAATATTTTGTAAAAGCTAATTTTAAAAATATTCTTATATTAATACTACTTATATTATTTTTTAATCATAAATTAAGAATATTGTAATTAATTTGTTAAAATAAAATAAAATTAGTTATAATTTAGTTTTTTTATATTGCCCCCCTACAACTCGATTTGCCCCTCTTGAATAATTGATCTAACTACGGGCCTGAATCTTGCATATCCAAGATTGAAGACTTTTTTCTATTACTTTTGTGTAGGTACCTACCTATATTATAGGTGGTAGGTACAGACACAAAAAACAAATATAAATACATTCATCGCTCAGAATACCTACTACAATATTTTCCAAACTTTTGAAATGTGTGATCTTCAATTTTAGACCACTCAGTTGTATACCCGGCAAAGCCCTAAAAGTCCTGAGATCGGATCTGGTATATTGTATATACCGGAGTGTCATAGACTGTATAGAAATACAGAATACAATACAAAATATATAGTCTTAAACAGTTGAGTTGTCATAACAAAAAACATTCAAATAAGATACTAAACATGTGTTGGTAGTAAATTAATTGATATGTAATAACTTAAAAACAGTAAAAGTTATAAAGCCAAGAAGAAATTTAATTGAAAAAAAATCAATAAAACTTTAAAATAAAATAAAAAATAAAAGGTAACAGTAATATATAACAGAAGTACAACAACTATTACAATTTAAATATTTCTTCATAAAAAATTATTATTACACAGCATTTATAGTTGAATGACATATTATCAGAAAAAAAGGTTTATTAAAGGAAGTATAACAACTCATCCAATCCAATGTTGGGCGAACGTCTGAGACTCTGCCCGGTGAGGAATGCCAACTTGTGAGCCAACTTGTGAGCCAACTGACATGGAGCAGGAACTCGAACTGTACCCTAGGAATGATTTAAACAAAATACATGGGTTAAGGCGCTAAAAAGAATAGCACACCAAAAGGTATACTAACCGACCAATTGTAGTACATATGGGTCAACTTGAATGTAAGTCTTTGCATAATATTCGGAGGAAGTCCAAGTGTATCTTCAATGACTTGATAATGTGTAGGAGTTACAGTGCCCTGTCTTACATGTTGTGATACCAAAAAGAAATCGTACCTACAATTCATAATTTTAAGCATTACACTATCTAGCTTTACTTGATGACAAACAAAAGTAGTATAAAAAATATTTACAAAATTCCAATATAATAGAATTAAATTACTTATAATAAAATGTACAAATTCAGGTTAAATAATTGTTGAATAGCTTACTTAGTTGGATCTGTAACAACGCTATCAATAATTGTACTGGGTAGAGGATTTTCAGGCCCTCTATTGCTAAGAGCAAAAAATCTTGTACTAATTCGTTTTATGACTATAACAAATGCTAATGGAACAGAACTTTTCCCATAAAATTGTTCACAAGCAGTCTATAAAAAAATATAAAAATCAACTATAATATGCAATTTAAAATAATTTGAGCAAACATACCTGCAAAAGTCTAACTTCTGTCTTATGGACGTGTGATATTTGGCCTTCTCCAACACCATCTCTATATATAATTATTGACGTAGGTAATGCGCCATTTTTAGTCCTATACTTGGCCAACGCCTCTGAAAAATAAAATAAATTTTTACATAACTATTTTTCTCGCATACCTACACGTATAATTATATTTTTAATTAAATGGGATTAAATGAAATTGAAGTGATTTAGTTTGTTCAAAAGAGGATAACTCACTTACCACCTTATTACACATATTATATTTATGTGCAAAATGAGTCATGTTGATAGTATGACTGTATCCCCTTATGCACAACAGATAAACTGACTTGACTCGTTTTTTCAGAATAATATGCCACTTACCAATATTATTATTATTTTAACACTATATTAGGTAACTATAGAAATCAAACTAATATAGTAAAATATTTTTGTATCTTTTTGCTTGTAACACTGATTATAACAGATGTTAAGAATTTTATTTGTTATCACTAGGGCTCGGAAGTTGATGCATTTTGCATTTTTTTTTTAGAGCTTTTTAGACGATGCTCTCCTGGCCACGAATATGTTTTATTAGCATGTGAATCTGAATAACTAATTTTTATTTTGCATTATTTTGCATTTTTTGCATTTTTTTACTTTTTAAGTCATTTTTTTGACATTTTAGGTCATTTTCCCACATTTTTAGTCATTTTTACTGATTTCACACTAGTTCACTTCTTATCGTTTCTTGTCGATCATTATGTTGATGACTTGAAACTTGGAAATTACCACAGACTAAGTTAGTACCTATCTGATTTTATCTCGCCGATTACATTTGTCGTTGTCGTATAGTAGTGAATATTATACTATATAGAATACCTATATTTTATTATTTTATTTCATTTTTTAAAGACATTTTTGTCATATTTTAAGCAATTCGAAGCTTTGATAAATTTATATAGAATTTTATAGTAAAATAGAGTAAAATATTTAAAAAAAAATGTATTTTTATTAGTTTAAAACTAATATTTGCAATTTTTTAAGGACATTTTTTGTCATTTTTATTTTATGTTTGCATTTTTTTTAGGTAATTTTGTATTGTTTTTAAGGTCATCAACTTCCGAGCCCTAGTTATCACTAATTATCACGTACATTTTTTTCATCGATCAAAATATGATTGCAACAAAATAAAATTAATATATTTTAATATCAATGTACCTAGTCATGTTTTAATAATATAATAAAAAAATGTATTGACTGATAAAAACCAAAGAGATGTATTAATAGATATGACTGATGAAGAAATTGAAGATGACTGAATAAAAGTTTTAATAATTTTATTTTATATTTTGTTAAGTATAGTAAGGGAACTATATTTCGAAAAAAATTATGTTATTATTTTAAAGTAATATTTTAAGAATGAATATTTTTTATTTTTATTTGTTTTTGTTTTTTTATTAAGAGTTAAGAAAAAAGTCTATTTTGTATTTTATAAATTGTTTTGTAATAGTAAAGAAACTATATTACCTATGTTATCGTCTTGAATTTTGAAAAAAAGACGTTATTTTAAAGTTATGTGAATAACAAAATATTTTTAATTAAAAAACATTATAAATTTGGATTATGAGTTATGTCAATAAAATTTATGTACAAAAAGGGATAAGTCAGAAAAAATTTAGTTTTTGTTATTTTATTATGATTTTTTAACATAACTATTTTGAATATTTTCTTCAAATATAGAAATATAGTATTAAAATAAGTTGAATAATAAGTATGTTTTTTCTCATAGCAATTAGCCAAAAATATTTTTCTCAGTAAATTTTCAAAGTTTCAAATTCATTTTACCAAAAGTTGCGATTTTACCCTTATCCCCCTTTTCTCGAACACCACAGAATAGTTAAAAAAAAATCAAAATATTTTCCCAATATTCGGTAAGAAAATTGCATGTACCTATACAGTTATTATTTTATTATACATCAGTCTTGTTGAAAATTGGCTTTGCGTAAAATTCTCATTTTAGATTCTGAGTGGCGTGATGAATGTATTGCTTTTACAATGATATATATTTTTTTAAATTTTTAAAATTTTTTTTTGTATCTGTCATCACCTTTTAGGACAGTAAAAATGCTTAAATTTTCTTAAAAATTATCATTTCTGATAGGTAAATTAATCTAATTGGTACTTTGGGGAGTCAAAATTAAAAATGTTCGTAGTAGTTTTCGAAAGCATAAGGAAAAAGAAAAGGAAAATTAAGGAAAAACGGGAATTTTCATGCAAAATAGGTTTTCGACAAAATCGATTTTGGTTTTTGGTATAACTCTAAAATAAATGACAATAGATACATGAAATTTTCACTGGTTGTTTATATAAGGTAATCTGTACACGATAAATTTTCAAAAAATATTGATTTAATTAATGATTTAATAACTGTTTACGGATATTTACAGTTTCTGCAATTATTTTCGTTTTTTTTTTTTCAATGAATGTCAATAAAATTTTATTAGTAGGTAAAAAAACTTGAAAATTTAATACAAGACTTTTATATAATATTACTACAACGACATTTGTAAAATATTAAAAATCCATAGCTTCAATTTTTTTTTTATATAACAAACATTTCAGTTCGAATTTTGACAAAAGGCGTAAAAATCACGAAAATTTGCAAATTATTTTCAGATAAAATTCCTAAAAATTATTCTTTTTAAATTTAATATTTTAAAATCTAATACAAGATTATTTATAAAGTTATAATCAACCTTTATCAACAAAAAAATGTCTATAAAAAACCCAAATAAAATTTTTCTGAAAATATTATTTGTTGGGCCAAAAAGCGTCAACATTTAATACAAAGTATATGTATATATTGCTTAAATAACAGCTTAAAAATATTAAAAATACATAGGCACATTTTTTTTTATATAATCATTTAAAGTACGATTTTTGACAACATTTATCAAATTTAAAATCCTCCCCCCAAAATACTAATTAGATTCACTTTCCTATCAGCAAAAAAATGCTGAAGTAGAAAATCCAGTACCAATATCGTTTTTCTCCTCTCAGAATCTTAAAAAATAACTTAAATAAGAAAATAATCTAGAAACTAATGATACATATTATGTGTTATATAACTTCATATATTAACTTCAAACGTTTTAAAAAATGTACCTACTGTTATTGTATAATATGTAAATGTTAAGTAAATAATAGACAAAATTTAATTTAACGTAATTTTTTTATATGTCTTATAAAATATTGGGTGGATGGGTGGGTAGAATAAAACCTTTGCTCCTTGTGTGGAAATAGTTCGCCAGACTTGAGTAGTATTCTGAATACTTTTTAAATACTTTTTTTTGAAATTATTCAATATGGTATTTTGAATACTTTTTACAAGTATTCGGAATATTATTTTAACGTTCAATATTAATTTTAATATAATTTATAACTAATAGATAGCCAGATACTATAGGTGCGTATTATCGGGATTATAATAATGTTAATTTATCAACACAGAATTGAAAAAGTAATATTTCTGCTATTGAAATCTGAATCTACTAAAAAAAGTATTCGAAAAATATTTGGAATACTTTTTGTGAAGTATTTCAAATACTTAGGAATATAATTATCATAAAGTATTCGAATACATATTCTGAATATTTTTTTTAATATATTGGGAATATATATTTGAAATACTTTTAAAAAGTATTTTACCCAAGTCTGGACTACCCGCGGACAGGTACCTAAATACTAAATAATATATTTTATTCTATAGAGGACGGTTAGTCATTCCTCCCGCTGACTACTATATTATAGAAGTTTAATACCCGGTTGCATGAAAAAATTATTAAGTTAATGGATCAATAAAATTTAATGGATCAATCATTATGAGCCACTAAATCATGTTTAATGGACAACTAGCATACAATAAATGTTTAGACGTTTAGTGATTGTTCATGTACCCCGGCATTAGTGCGTATTATGTAAATTAAAATTAAAGCTTTACCTGAATGATTTAGCTGCTTGTGTCTTGTGCAGTTGTGCGTAGCGAATGGCAAAATTACTAATTCATCATGTACCGTTGAACAAAATTATTAAGTATGGCCGACAACCATAGATCATACAAAAATATTAATATAATATACTCATCGATGACACTTTCGACATCGTGATCGACAGTGTTGGGAAAAGATAATCAAAAAATCATCTGGATAAGATAACAGATAATTCATTCAAAATTTATCTATATAAGATAAAATATAACATCATTTTTTTTTATCTAGATAAAGATAAAAATACACATACATTTATCTAGATATAAAAATAGATAATTTGTTTTTAAATTATATTATAAATAATGTAATTTATTAGTAATTACTAATTAGGACTTAGGTAATATTTATTAATAAATAAATCCCTAATGTTATTTTTCAACTATAATAATATACAATTTTAATTTTTAATACGACTTGAATAACAATAAAATAACAAAATAAAACAGACGATATTTCAGTAAATATTTTTTTTTTAACTATAATAATATTGGTATTTGGAATCACTATTCGATTCTCGTAAATTATTGGATATTTCAGTATTTAAAAATATTCTTATAATTATATTATTTATCTAGATAATTTACCACAGATAACCATTACATTTATCTAGATGAGATAATTAGATGAATTTAATTATAATATCTAGATAAGATAATTAAAGAAGTAATTTTATCTAGATAATTCCCAACATTGATGATGACATTATTGATAAGCTTTTAAGTACATCTAATGAAATGAAACGATTGTTATTTTAGAATTTAATTTTTCTTAATAATTATTATTTAATTATAAATTATAAAATTTGTATTTAAAATGAAATAAAAATGATATTGTTATTGCATTATTTGTTTATACTGTGTCTTAAGAGGACGCCACACCCGCATTTGTTGTCTCCGTCTTACAAGTGCATAACATAGCACATTTACGCTCAGCAGAAAACATGTAGCTTCGTCAGTTTAAAAATTAGAGTGAATTTACCTATTATGAAACTTGATGGTAAGAATATTATCTATGTTTGTATGTCGGTTTTTTACGATAGTTCAATTTATTAGCAAGTTATACGTACTATACAATATACCGTAAATTAAAAATGCTCATAACTCACTTAAAAATTTAACTATCGTAAAAAACCAACATACAAACACAGATTCTTACCAGATTCTTACCATCAAGTTTCATAATAGGTCGATTCACTCTAATTTTTAAGCTAACGGCATAAAACGTGAACTGCTGAGCGTAAATTTGCTATGTTACGCGTTTGTAAGACGGAGATAACAAATGCGGGTGTGGCGTCCTCTTAACAATTAACTCAAAGCGTTTGATTCTATAGGTACATACTCTTCTATAAAACCATCTAAATTTTTCTCCTTTTAATAAATAACATTTTTAACAATTATCAAAACGGTGTAGGTAACAACAATTTTGATAATTTATTTTAATCGATCCCTAAAAATTACTATAAAATTTAAATAAAAATAAATATGTTGTCTTGAGTAACATTGTAAAGTATTAAGTTTATTAATTTATGATAATTTTTGGTGAAAAAAATTAATCATCTTTTTCAAGTAAATTATTATTTATCACTATTTTTGAGGCCCTTTATAAGTAAATTGCCGGTGAGACCCTTAGTACCCAGTACGACGCTGGGTATAACTAAGGATTACAAATTTAAAACAAGGATTTTCATAAATAGTTCCTGTAACCAAAAAAATGTTTTCTTTTTTTTAAATTGCTTATCTACATGAATATTTACAATCTGTACTAGGGGGCACAATAAGTAAAATGTTTAGCATAATAATGAAAAGGACAGTGAAAGACATGAAGGACCTTCACATTAGAAACACCTGAGCTTAAATAATTTTCTTAAAAGATATGCATCATATATTGAGTAAGCCTCTAGGTCAATTGCGTTTGAGGCGTCTCGGCGGGTTTCTGGAAGATGGTTGGAGTGAAGGTGAGCGATGAGGCGGTTGGGGTGGTCGGCCGTTTTGGAGTGGAGGCGAGTATAGAATTTGGCAGCTATTTGTTTGATAGTAGCGATTTTTAGCTCGTTGTGGAGGCTGACATTGATAACGTACCTGTGGGCATTCACAGTCATTCGTAGATAAATAGCTTGGAAAGCTTGGATAGTTCTAGTGTTAGCTGGTTTAGCTGAACCCCAGAGGGCTAGCCAAAAAATTTAAACAATACATTTACACAGATATTTTAAGTTCAAATTAGTACGAAATTACTTATTAAAACCAAGAATGACTATTTTGGTTATTTTATTGTAATTTAAAAATATTATTTTGGGCAATATAAAACTTTTAAAGAATATTATTATGTATACAATGACATTTTTAAATCTAATTTTTTTGGCAAAATCGAATTTAACCTATTGTAACTGTACTAATAACTTTATCTTAGGTTATGCGGTGTAGTGATCCAGGATCATTTTGAGTTGCCTACCCATAACTTATAAGGAGTTATTTTTGATTGCCTAGTTATTAGTATTTACTACTTATTAGAAGTTATTATTATGTTGCATATCCTATGCCCCTTGAGTTTATGTATAGTTGTTGAAACATAATAAATTATACCTCTATTATTTATTGACAGTACGCTATAAATAACTCGAGGTACACGTATTAAAAATATAGTAAATAAAAATTGTACAACGAAATTCTCATTTGATTATGATAAAATAATGATATATTATCAAATTATGATACGTTTACTATGGTATAGAAAATTTAAACTCTTCGTATTCTCTAAGTACCATCATCAATAAATCTTTTATTTTATAACAATAAATAATAATCAATATTTGTTTCAATAACTTTGATTATTGTAAATATTTCTTTAGACCAATTAGTTTTAATTTATTTCCATACACATCAGCTATATAGTATGAAAATAATCTATAATTATATCATTAATTTAAAATTTTGGTTTAGAATTTGTAATATCATAATACTTTATTTATTATATCTGTATGCAATTTATTTTCATTATTTTTATTCGCTTCTGCAGCATGTTTTCTTTTAATTTGTTCTATAATAATATATATATATTATATACCTATATAGTTTTAATAATTTTATATAATTCAATAAGACATAATTTATTTTCATATAGGTGGATAACCTTTTTTTTAAATTTTCACCAAACGTTCAATTAAATCTCTACGTTTATAATATTAATGTATGTATTAACAATTATGTTACATGGCGCCCAAGTATATATTTTACATAGGCTTTACATCACGCAGGTACATATTATTATAATTAGAGTACAGATACACAATACGATTAACTGCTGACCGACACAATAATATATTCACATACAATCAACTGTAATATATTATACCATTGAACATTCTTGTGGTATAATATTACGAGGGTAGTACAGTTGTTATAATAATATTGCAGACATACCCGAATAGAGGATTAAGTGAAACGTGCATCGCATAAGTTTATGCATGAATCACTTCGTGTGTTTCAATAAGTTATATTTTATGAAAGTTTAGTTCGAGCAAACTTAACAACAATACCAACGTATTTTGCGGTGAATAAATTTGCATTTAAATGTTTCAAAGTTCGTCGTATCTCCCCAGGACCGTGCGTTTGTATTATATAGCAGGTATGGTATATATTATATTATTTTGTCATAGACTTTTATACGGAGATAACTTATTAACAATCCCAACACGTATGTCATTGGTACGTTTGTCGATGCATATAATTTTTGAAGACAAAAAAATGTGATGTTCCCTATTGGTACAATGGAACTGGCATTATTATATTATTATCGATCAGTTTATGTGATTTGAATCGGACGTAATATGCCTCCTCCACACGCATTGGTATAATATTATAATGATAAAATGTACACACATCGCCGCAGCATATTTTAGTGTTATGCACCTACACATCCATGATAGGAACCGTCGTAAATTATTTTTTACTAGGTTAATGAAAATCACGGCACGTACCTACATATATAATATGGAGACTAACCTGACCATTATAATAACAATAATAAACACTATGTATTTATTTATTATTATTTTTTTTTTTTATAATAACACTCTTGTTCTGTCGAGTATCGTATTATCAGTAACTGTGCGTGTACAATGCACGAACACGAAGTACATAAAATATTTAAATTACAATTGGTTAAATGTGAATTATCCACAGGATAACTTCGTGTCATTGATTAACGAACCCCGTTCGGACACGTCAAGGGGGTCGTGTTGATTTACAACCTACTGTTCGACGGGAAAACATTTCGAATGAAGCCATATACAGTATACCCGGCACCTATATAATATACACACACACACACTCATATAAATATAACATAGGTACATCGTACAATTTAAATATAAATGTCTATGTGTGTGTTTGAAAAAAAACTATTTAAATTTACATGCATTTTGACGGGTGTATTACGCATTTATGCAGTAAACGTAAAAATACCACCACGTTAAGGGCTGCAGGTGTCCAACCCATTTTTGAGTTATGTATACACATTATATTATATTGGTATTTAATATTTATAGTACCTATTTAGCATCTACTATGTTTCGAATACTCACTCAAAAAGACGATTCATCCATTACTCGATTACAACAGATTGGTGATTAGAAAACAATTTTTTTTACCATCACATTAAAATTAGTAGGTACAAAAAATGATTGACAATCGATTTTATCTAACACCTTACATGGATATTTTTTTGATTTTTCCAGTTATTTTCGAGGTGACTCTTTAAAAAACTGTAAAAAATTGGTGAAACCATTTTTAGATATTTTGTTGTATAATCATAAAATCTAAGAGACAATAATTTTTATTGTTATTATTGAAGTATGATAATATAAACGTGATATTATAAGATTTTATTTTTTGTTACCTTATTATTCTATTATATAATAATGTTCTCATTTGTGTAGCTATGAGTAATTGCTATATAGTAAGTTAGCCTAAAGTTACCTAAATACAGAACTAATATGAAAATTCAAACTATAATTAGTATTAAAAATAAATTACAAATATTGAAAGGCATTTTTAGATATTGAATTAATAATATATTAATAATATATGTTAATATAGGTATTAATTAATAGAAGTTTAACTCTATGAAATATTGAAATGTAATATAATTTATATTTTAATACATGGTGAACTACATTTGTTCTAAATATATTTATAAAATATAAATTGAATAACAAAATATGTTCGTTATAAACATTTTAAATTTTAATACTTATATCGTTTTGGCTAAATTGGGAATTTTTAAAATTAAATTGAATTATTTGATAGGCTAAATCTAAAATCAAATCAAAGTAACTATACATACAACTAAACAAAATATTGAGTGAATTATAATTAAAATTTAAGTATAAGAAAACTAATATATTCATTAACAAAATCGAGTGTTCAATTCCAGGCATAGCAATTGCCCACCATTTTTTCTTTATTTAGATATAAAATTAAAACATTTTAATTTTCATACATTCACGTACTGATTTTGTTCAAGCAATATAATATAGTGTATATTTTTATCTATCATTACTCATTACTTATTAGTCATTACTCATTAGTATGCTCCATACCAATTTCGAATTGGTTATTATTATTTATTTTTAATTAACAAAAAGTTAGTTATTTTAATAATGGCCTTTGTTTTTTTATTTTCGATACATGATGAAGTAATAATTATTTGTATTATAATTTATAACATACGTTTAAACGTTTTTGTATTTAAAACAAAAATAGTTCTAATTTATTACAATAAATTATGTGTGGAAATTTGATGATTTATATTTTATTATATTTATTATTTTGAACTGTTTTGTTATACAACATTTTATAATTTTTCGAAAAGTAACTCGAAACACTCAACTATTTGGAAATATCTATTCTGAATCAAAAAACGAGTTTAAACAAATAGTTTTATAATAATTTGTCATTATCCATAAATGATATAAATACTGCCTATATAAAACCCCTTAAAATTGATTGTTTGCGATTTCCTCTCTAAACATAAATGCATTTGAAATTAATCTTTCAGCATTTTTAGAAAACATATTTTTTTATTCAGACTGAAAAATTAAAACCATTGATTGTATAGAACAATAGTCAATAAAATACTAAAAATCGTCGCCATGTTTAAAAAAATAATAATACCAAAACCATACAAAATTGTAAAAAAAAAAACAAATTTTTCCCAACATTGAGGTCTTATAAATAGGTAAATCGACCTCAAACTATGTGAAAACTTTTTTTTTTTTAAAAACATGGAAATCGAATAATAAAATCATCAGTTTGGACGGTATCAAAAAATTGATTCACACCACGTATAATCATAATTATTGGAATGTATATGCGGTTATTGAAAGAAAAATTTAAATATATTAAAATATTGTAAATATTATGCCCCGGTCGTGCGTCACAATAATAGGTATAGTATGTACGCAAAAAGTAAGTCCTATCGGCTTTCAAAAGACATCACCTGCATTGAATCACCCGAGTCTATAGTAGACGAACCTTAGAATAAATTATATTATTATTATAATATTATGATCGCGGCTGCAGACAGCGTAACCAGCCGTATACAGACATCGGGCCAGGGCTGTGACACGACAAACCCCGAGTGTACATGTGACGTAGGTATATGTGTGTCTGTTGGTGTATGCGTGTATATATACCTATATATGTGTTTATATATATGCATTATGCATAATATATACATAAATATAGTCGCGCCGCCACGTCAAAATAATGGACACGGAACTCGCGTATAATAATTATCGTCGTACATATTATATTATTAGGTAGGTATTTTAAATTATTTGATTATTGTATATTATACTGTATACGCGCGCCGTGAAGGATGAGAGAAAAAAAAAATTATAAATTCCTGAGCGTAAATTATAATCATAATATATTTATAAATGCGTGTCCCTTTGTCCCTCGTTATCGTCGTCGCCGTCGTCGTCGCAGCAGATATTGTAATATTATTATTATTATTATATATTATAATATAGGCGATGCGCCAGACCTCACGCAACGGCTGCTGCAGTGTCCGCCGAGGGGGTGAGGACGAAGATACGCCTTGTCAGATAAACGGGCGGTAAACTCGCGGTCCTAGGTGATGGGCGGCGGAGGGTAGAAAAAAAATCGCTCGTAAATTAATCCCATAATAATATGAACGCGCTTGCGTTTTAGTATAATATTTAACCTAATATACGCACACAGTATAATATAGGTAGTAATAATAATAATAATAATAATAACATAAATTCCGCCGCCGTCCGGGTGCAACGAGACGGAAACTGCAGCGGCCGTTATTATGGGCAAACGAATTCGCGGTAAATAACATGCACCATAATTCTATATTATAGAATTCACCGACGCGAATTCGAAATCCCCGTTGTGAAAATCAACCCCTCCGAACGAGGGCGTTTTTTTTTTTTTGATACGGATCCGTTTAATTATAGATACTATTTTTGGTTTATATCACAGAACAATATTGAAATGCATCATTTTTCGTAAGTGTAATTCATCGAAAATATAAATATTTTGACCACAAAACGAGACCGATTTTCGTTGCGTGCGACAATATCAATCATATTTATTGATTATTCCACTAATTGTGTTTACGTGCAGATCTTAAATACCTATAATAAAGAGCTCAGACTTCATTATATTATATATGTAATAATATTTCATTAGTTTATTTTACTAATTCATTTATAGCATTTTGGTTGATATCTTTTCATTCGGTTTTTTATTTTTTCTCCTTCTTTTACTCATACTAAATGAAATATGTCACAAAAACCAGCACAATTCAAACATTTTTAACTTGCTTTTA
The DNA here is from genome assembly GCF_005508785.2 of Acyrthosiphon pisum. Taxonomy (NCBI): domain Eukaryota; kingdom Metazoa; phylum Arthropoda; class Insecta; order Hemiptera; family Aphididae; genus Acyrthosiphon; species Acyrthosiphon pisum. Next base: position 84,072,372 of record NC_042493.1, read on the forward strand.
TCAAACTGCTTAAGACTTGTCTGAGATCTAAAACGGGAGACAACGGGAGGAGGTATAGGGATATTAATATGCATCGATAATATTTATTTATTTATTTATTTATTTATTTATTTATTAGATATAGATCATCTATCGCCTTTGATGATGCAATAAATGGATTTTCTAAAAAAACCAAATTTACACCCATTACACTTTCATCCAGGGCCTAAAAGAACCGGTTCTGGAACCGGAACCTTTGCCGAAACCATTATTTTAATAAATAAAGTACCAGAACCGAACAGGAATTTTTAAATTAAATAGGTTCTTTTAGGTTCAAAAATAAAATAATTGTCATCATCATGTAATACTGTTTTATATATAAACTATGTATGATCATATGAGTTTTCCAATATTTCTCATACTATTAATTAAGCCCGTATTCTGGATAGGTATCTAAAATTACTATACATTCAGTAGGTACCTAAATTATCTGGAACCGGTACCGAAATTATTTGAAACCGATATTTTTTTTTTTTTTTTTATTAAAAAACCAGAACCGAATCGGAGTAGTTATTTTATTTATGGAGAACCAGTACCGGGACCGATACCGATAAATTCAAAAGGTTCCAGTCCCTGCTTTCATCATATATTTTATATAAATACATTTCTTTTGTACATAGTTGACTGGGAATTCTTTTGATAAATAATTATAATTATTGCAAAATGTCTAATTTTATAATTATTGATTTGTTATTTTTTTGGAAGGATGGTAGAATCTATGAAACATATATTGTATATTAGTATTTTGTAAACTTAATTCATAAAATAAATAGTATTTCTAATTCATTGGTTAAATATCTATTTAATTAATAGTCGTAATTTGTGAAAAAAGTATTTAATATAATACTGGTAATATGAAATAACGCTGAAATTGTTTATTATGTGTCTAGTATCCACCGTTCATTATTGATTATTCATCCAAAAAAATCTTAACAATGTTATGTAGGCTATATCTAGGCTATCTTGCAAATAATAAATTTTAATCAGTATTAATATTACCTATATCACTCTCAACAATAATAATTATTATTAGGTACCTATCATATAATGCATTTAGGTATAGGACTTCAGAAATTTCAAACACAAATACCGCGAACCTGCATATACCTTTTTGCTTAAAGCACTTTTACGGTCGATTTATTGTATGAAATTTCTTGTTTATAAATAGGAGGTCAGAATAGAATCATAAAATAATAATAATAATAATAATAGTGAATATTATTCGTACCATATACCATATACTGTATACAATTGTTGGTCGACCACACAGATGAGGACACTCGCTAAGTACATGTGCACTTCTGCAACCCCGTACGTACTTATCGGGTTTTTTCCCCCAAAAACGGCGCGTTGTAAAATACAATAATATCGTATATTATAATAAGTATATACCGTATGTGTGTGTATACATATAAGAAAGATTGCGTCTCCCGCGGCGGCAGCAGCTATAATATTATAGCGTACGGACCACCCACGGGTACGCGCGATGTTCCGGAGCCGGAGAGACGACGCTCCACTGTATATAGTTTTATTATATTATGTATATACAGTATGTAGATACATACTTATATATATATATATATACTTACATATACGCATACATACATATAATATGCATACATCTATACATACATTCATACATTGGTACTCACACGTCATCTGCAACTGAATAATATAATTTAATAATGTGCGCGCACTTGCCCGATCTCACGCACTCGGCCCTCACTGTCCCTATCACGATGCGCGCACACAAATACACGTTTACCTACCTATGTATATATATATAGTGTGTGCGTGAGTGTGTGTTATGATGAAACGGCCGAGAGGATTCGCGGAAGACGAGTCAATCGCAGGCTGCAGGACGTTATCTTCAAGTCGACTGCTGTCAGTAGAACGCGTAGAGTGTTGGGCTGTCAGATTTTACTTTTTTTCCTCGGTCGAAGATCGTTTTATATATGTCCATATGTATATTATGTGTGTGTGTGTATGTGCCTGAACGAAGAGAAACTATATATTATATTATATTATTATTATCATGGATGTATATTGTATAATAATAATATTGTACTATTAAGTATTATGTACGGAGAAGTGATGGGAAGTGTTGGCGGCGAGGATTAAATATCAAAGCATCAGTAATCGTGTATTTGTACTTATATATTATTTAGACTTAAATAATATTATATTGGTAATCACTGATCATAGAAAAAAAAATATCCGCCACTATTCGCGTACCGATCAGAGGCGTAATTAACAGTAGGACAGGAGAATAGATCGTCAGTGATTCTTTTGTCTATTGTAATTTTTATCAATATAATATTTTATAGTATAATAATACAATTTAAATTTGAAATCTACTCAACAAAAAAAATAATCATTTAAATGGGTTTACAATAATATTGGCTATACAATGTACATAGAGATAAGTATAAAAATGAATCCTGAAAATATTTCCAAAATAACAGTAAAATTGAATTTAGTTGTATACTATGCTATTATTTGCTCAATATTTAATAATAATAAAGGTAAAGATAATTTAATATATTAGCCTGTGTCTAGTAATTAACAAATAATATAAATAATTTATTGCGCATGTGATTCTAATAGAGTATATGAGGTTTTTTGGAAGTTATATGAGGTTCACATAATAATATGTTAACTAAAAATGTACCCTTTTTTTTAAGAATCTTGATATCTAGTGTAAGTTCATTTAATTTTAGAAATTACTGATATAAAAAATAAGTAATGGACCAAATTTCGATTTTTTAAGTAAATGTTTAAAATGTGTATATTGATTACCTATGAGGTAGAACAATTTTGATATTATGAATATTATGACGATGTATTATTATTATTAATTATCAATAAAATTGTGAGCGCCGCAGTGACGCATACAGAAAGCTGTTATGCTAACATAATATGCAGTCATGACTCATGACTCATAACACAGAATCTGTATCGAGAGACTTTTTACAAAATAAAATTAGATATTATATAGAATACACTAACTATTGTAGACAGTGAAACATTTAACTTGTCTGCGGCGGCACGCGTGTTGGTAAATAATATAAACGTTTTGATCCAATGGTGTATATAAAGACGATATTAGGAGGGTTATAGGGATTAAGTGATTACGTACCTTTTTTTTTTATTATTATTATTAATATACATTTTATAATGAATTGATGAATCCATTAAAAAAAGCTTAGACGTTTTATAGACGTGCGACTGCAGGTTTAAAAAGTAATTTTTACCTTCGCATAATATACGACTCAGTCCTTCCGAACGCGCACCTGGTTTAATTCCATAAAACAGCTGTATTATATTATCCAATTATATAATTATAATTTAGTAGTATATTCATTCGATTTTGATAAGATCGTGGTTTTTGTAATTTATATTTTATAATCGACAAAATAAACAATAAAAACCGTATTAAAGACATTTATTAGGTAATATGTACCTATCCATATCATTAATTTGAGATTTAAATTTTCTAGAACTATTATATACAAGCAAGTCGCGTATAATTTCTAAAAAAAAATAATATAGTTCCAGTCATTATTATGGTATAATAGATATAAGATGTTTAAACCGTCAGTTCATAAAACAAAATATCTTCATTAATACGGTTTTTATTATGACTTATATAATAAATTATGATATACCTACCATTTATAGTAGGTATGCGTCTAGAGAACAAAAAATCATAATATTATTTAAACCTCTAGGCTATAGGCTTGCAGAAGTGTTTAACAAAATAGATATGTATGTCTCTCACAGAACGTATAATATTATTATTATGCAATACATTGTAATATTTGTATGTATACCTACGTATAGGTATAGGTATTTTTATACAGTGGCATCCGGGCGACCAATATCGGACATTCGGACCTATACGTATTGGATGTATATTATTATAATAATATACAATGGATGAATATAATAAAACGCTTTTAGGGTTTCGGGAAATTTCTCGAAATCTTCAAAACTATTCCGGCGGTGCCGGCGCACAATATGAGCTCTGCGGTATATATCACCGAGCAGTTACATTGACGTGTCAGTTGGCCTGGAACTAAACCAACAACGTGACGCAGACCGAAAAAAAAAGAGAAAGAAAAACACCTTTAGCAATCACATGCACAATATAATAAGAAGGACTGTTTAATTTATAGCTTATTTATGTACACCTCTTGCATGGCGGTGGGGCAAAATGGCTACGGGGTGGCGGGCGAGAGGGAAATAAATTGCGATCGCCACACAGTACGACACTGTCGCTTAAATGAGATTCGGATTCACGGTTGTTACGTGCAACGTTCGTGTAGAACATATTATTATTGTCCACTTCATCCCTCTCATATTGTATATATTTATGTATTATATATTATGTGTATATATCGTCCATGGCCCCGGTCCGGCTGGGTCGGTCGCGTTCCATTCAGACTGGAATAGTCGTATAATGTACGTAATATATTGTATAGGTACATATTTTGTATAGGTACGTAGGTACAGTAACAATATAATATAATAGTAATACCGACGATAACCTCGTCGCGCACTGTATATTATACGCGGAGTGACACGTTTAACTGGCCATACTATTTTTGGGGGTTTTGAGGGTAAAAAAGGTTTTTACACGTTTTGAAGTTATTTACATAACACTAAATTCTTATTATTTTTTGTCATAGTGTTTTTCGACTTTTTTTTAAACATTTTTTTCACGGCCGTTCAAATATTTTACATTTCATTACCAGATGAATGCCTACCTTCAAAATATTGATGTATAATAATATTATAATATCGGATTTTAAATAAATCATTTGTATTAATACGTACGCATTTACAATTTAGATAAGTGGTGTGGTGGAACATACATTTGGTGGGGTAATTCTTGTCATTTACTACACTCATCTAAAAAATATAAAATACATAGGTATTAATAAAAATATTAATGAGCACAGTCATATTTTTAAAGACATTCGGGTACGAAATGTAATTACATTGTTTTTTCTAATCTTAAAATTCATAATTGATTTAGGTATAATGAAAAAAAAAAACTTTTCAACCTAAATTTAAAATTATTATCTAAATTATATTTTTAAAGTGAGTAAATATAAATATCAAAACAACATTTTAAATAAAAATGCATAATCCAAATATACAATATTATTTGCAGTGATAGAGCACAAGTTACTTGGGGAATCAGGAAGTACCTACTTATTCATTTTAAACGTGCAGGGTTTGCGATTCACCCCTGTATTTTATGCTCATTGCTCATATATATATATATATATATATATAGGAGGTATGTTCAAATATTCTTGAAATGACATATCGAACAATGATTATGATTATGTTATAATAAACAATATGAACTGCAAGAATCGATCTCAGTGACGATGAATTATTGTCTTGCTCTTTTGGTAAGCTAAACCTATATATTATACGATATGTGTTGTATCTTGTATATTATACTATAATAAATTGAGTTGGAAGACAGATGGTATACTCTATAGTGGCTCAGCGCAGCTGTAAGTCGTAATGCGGAAATTATATATATATACATAAGTACTGTACTTGTGTAATACAGGACCATCCGACACTTATCTGTGCTGCAGAGTCGCAGAGACAGGAATCATCGAATAATAATATCTACACGGTTGTTGGCTTTTTGTATCCGTTTCGTCCGTTTGATATGTCCAGTTCTTTGTAGTTATTAATTTATAATTTTTTTATATAGGTACATATAGTTCGTGGCCGTAAAAAAAATAATTTCTTAAGAACATCGCGAGCCGCATCGATAGGGGAAATGTGAATATGAGAGCCAACAAATATATTGTATAATAATTGTTAAATGCAAATATTTATAAAGTACAAACTGATATTTCATGTACCTACATTTAATAGTTATATTGAAATATGTGAAGTAAAATAATTTGAAAAAATTATAATATTATTTTCAAATTTTTCAAATTAATATGGAAATATGTGAAGAAGCCACGCAATAGTCTCGCTGTAGCCACCTCACTTGTAATACTTCGCTTTATACTAGAGACCACAGTTATGTTAAATACCACAGTTATTAAATATTTATTTTTCGAAAACACAGAAATTAACTTAACAATTAGTAAAGCCAGACGAATGATGATAATATATTAAAACATACTATACCTACATACACGAGATAACAATATTTTGATCACCCGCCGAGTGGGATCTACCGCACACAAACTTATACCCACAGAATATTATAGAGCGCCCTGTGCATATTTTTCCCTGCGATGTGACATGCACCGATCATTGACGATAATATTATTATCACTAAATTATAATATTATTATGGTGGCGTCGTTGACCGTCCGTGATTTGTTCGCGGCGATACTGTTATAACATCATTATAATAATATATAATATTATGCAAATGAGAGCACCTTAACCCGAAACCCAACAGCGTGTAGTGGCGTGAACATCCTTGTCCACACGGCACGCGCAGTGGCAGGACCCACGCCGTGGGGTACACCGTTGGTATAATATTATTATTATAATAATAATATATGATATTATTTTATACGCAGTGACAACGATTCGCGAGTAATATTAATTTATCGCCGCCATATAATATATTATTATCGTGTCCCACGAGTTATAAAAATACAAAGTTTCGTTTGATAATAAAAATAATAATTATTATTATCATTTTTTTTTCTCTATAGGTTCCTATAAGGTATGTATTATATTATATTATAATATATTATAGTAACCGAAATAATCGGGTTTGTCGTGCGTTCGCGGAGATAAATTAGGTAGGCGTTATTCTGTTGAACATTATTGTAATATATAGTTAGGTATTACGCACCTACAACTATTATTATGTATAATAGTAATGAATAAAACCAAGTAACGAAAACTGAAATACACTGTCGAAACTGATTTTAATCTATCCATTATCATAGGGTCTTTAAGAGATATTTTCTTAAAAAAAAAAAAAAGTTAAACGTTTCCGACTATAATGGAGTGCTTTTCAGTTATTTCATAATTTACAACCTTGTACATAAATTCAACTAGGAATAACGAGTTGTATATATATTTTTTTTTTTAATAAAATATAAACGAATGACATTCGTATTCCAGGCGTACCTATACCTATAATATACATCTACACATCGTGATGAATAATATTATAAATACCTCTATTATTATATAAGAACTATGATATTTTTCTTTCGTAAAGGCACCAACAACTACTATTATCGTTTACCGTGCACTAAAACGTAAATGCATATTATCGTCTAAATAGAGAAAAATACATTTAAAAAAACAAAAAAAAAAAAAACTGTTGTTTTAAAACCAAGAAAGTATTTGTGTAATTGATGACAGCTGCTATTATACAACGGTAGGTGTATTGATGTGAAGTGCCTTGATACGAAATTGTTTTCAGCTTACCGTGATAGGCATATACAATAAGAGTAGGCATTCACGACGTTTCAAGTTGGTCTTTATTTTATATTATATTATACACGATGAATATTGTAATAGTTCTATTGTGTTCAATACTCCGATTTGAGACTCACTTTGCAACAAAATATAATATAATGATGATGTGTCCATGACCACGTTTTTAAGAGGCTTCGTATTGTTTATAGAGGCTGTTCAGACGAAAAAAAAACACTATTTAATTGGTGGCTGTGGTCTCGAAAATGAAGACGAAGAGAAGAGTACGAAGGCGAAGTAATATTATATTGGTCTAAGGATTCGGTTTCTACGAAAATATATTCGTTCGTAATGTAAAAATCTACACGCGCGTATGTTACTAATTTATTTTTCGAAACTCTTTCGGTCTTACGACAGCTCGATAATACTCGCCATACACCCGTGTAATTGCATATGCGTACACGTATTGTTCGTTTTTCAGTAATTCCTTTCAAGTCTAATCTATTTCTCCGTCCGGTTCAGACATTATTGGCTATTACTGCTCACCGTGTTGTGTATAGGTTGTATTATATATACTGCACCGCGCGAGCTATTTTCTGCGTCCAAATAAATTATTTAACCGTAGACGTTTGTATAATATAATATAATATATTATACACTCGCGCGCTGCTCCGTCGGATTATTACTACAAAGCGGTGAAAATAATAAAAGGAACGAAAATAAAACATAACACGCGCGCACATCGTATAATAATAACAATATACGAAGCATTTCTCTTTGGACTTTTCAACCTGAGGTCGGTGGTCTTCGTTTGCATCTTAGGTATACTCGTCTCGACATTATAATAATACAGTCGTCGCGACTCGAAATCATTCGCTCCAGAGGAGGCTGTGTATGCGCCTATATAGCACCCGCTGCCTATATATTGCAGCCACCTCCGTGCGATATCGGACCGACGCGATAGTGTGATTTAGTGCGTAAAATTATACCGCACGTCTCCTCGCAAACAATATAGGTACGCGCATAATATAATTACCGCCTCTTTGGGTGGCGTCCGTGCTCGAGCGAGACCGAAATAATAATAATAATATCACGTGGTCCCGTCACACACACACTGTGCACCCTACACCACGCGCAGACGACTCGTCGCTTGGATATGGCACGTATAATAATTAGGTACGAGCGTGAACGACACCGGTGCGCAATAATAACCGGCGCATATCGTATTAAACATAGGCGTATATTGTGTGCAGCAGGGATCGGGCAAAGAGACTACCGTGTAATAAAGTGTAATTTAGTGTCGCACGATGGAAAGCAGCGGCGCGTTTCGAGCGCAGTATAATATAATTTCAATTTCCTCTTTTTTTTCGGGGCGGGCGTATCGCGTACACACACACACACACACACACGTGCGAGCTCGCACACACGCACAAGACACAAATACATAATAATAATAACAATAATAACAACATATATTATACGTTTTTCAGGCGGCAGAGAGGAGGAGTCGCGGCGGCTGCGGCGTCGGCGGCGTCGGCATAATTGAAAAACATATATTATTTCACAATAATCGTCGGTTTTTCGTTTGGCCGGAGAACGGTACATATATACAGGTCTCTATAAGCGCGCGCGTATTATAGACATGTATGCAGTATGTATGTATGTATGAAGGTATAGGTAGGCATGTATAGTATGTCGGTAAGTATATAGGTAGGTATTACATAGGTATATACAGGTACCTATACATAGGTATACGCGGTTCATTGTCGGGGAAAAACGGCGCGCAAAACTCACCGCCGCCGCCGCCGCTGCACAATGACAATCAATAACGCACAATTGATTGGGAATCGGTGTGAAACTGTTAATAATGCTATCGGCAAACCACAAAGGATAATAATATTATATTACCGTTTTTATACTTCTGTACGCCAATGTGTGATGCGCGCGCGCGCTCGCGGTCGATGTGTATATATATAATAATAATATATGATGCTATGCGCTTATATGTATATAAAAATAATAACAATAATAGCGTGGGGTCGACTTGACAATAAACCAAAGACCGCCGCGGTCGCCTCGTCCCGACCACGGACAACTAGGTAGTTTGTTTTTTTATTTATTTTTTAAGGTAACTATAATTTAATGTGCCATTATCATAAACATCGTGGACGTACGACATTATAACGCGTTTTCGGTAGTAGCGGTTACTTATGCGCTTACGACGGTTACGACGGTCTCAGCGTGAAACGAGTTCACGCCGCCGCCGTCACCGGACGTTTACGAGGAAATTAAAAGTCGAGGGTGTCTGTCGGCACCGCTGCGGCGCTATACGCAGTAAAGTGTGGTCCAAGGAAGTCGGATGTTAAGAATTATCGGAAAACCATTTATTTTTCTCACTCTGTTTACGAGAATTATGTATAACACGGGTTTTTAACCATTATTTATTTAAATAAAATTCCGATTAGTACCTAGGTACAAGGTACATTAAGTACACATAAAAGACAACGTCATTGTAAATATATGTGTGTAACTACCTACATGGCGCCTGTTGTAAAAGCAATTAATGATATCCAGGAACAGTTTCAACGGGAAAAGTTGCTAATATTATATTTTGTAGACCAAGTAAAAATATAAAGGTTAAAATATATTCTTGGATAGTTATTCTTGTCAATAAGGTGGGAAAAATTGTTTTTAACCTTTTGTAACATTATTAACTTGTCCTACTTTTTTCCCTAACCTTAAAAAGTATTGGTGCTTGCAAAAAAGTTCATAAAAAAAAATTATGCTTACAAATACCAGCTTCGAATTACATCCTATGTATTATAGGGACCTATATAGTAGTTCTACTTTATCTTATTTATTAAAACTAATATTTATGTACAGATTCCATTAGAAGTATAATAATTTTAATGGACCACGTAGGTAGGTACTAGCTGTGTATTGATAAAGTATTGTAGGTAAAGTACGTCACAACGTGAGTAGTCCTATTAATTTTTTTTTAAAAATAAAGTTGTTTATAATATAGTATAATATATTTTACGGGCACATACATGCTTAATAATACAATATAATGTATCTAAACATAAAAGTTTAAAACCAACGGAAGTTGTCAACGTATATAATCACTAATCCGTATATTATTATTATAAATTACGATGCGAATAAAATTTTTTAGTGAACTGGTTCATCTTCCATGTTATTTACCATGCATATTTAAAATATGAGGGTATAATCAGATCAACAAAATTGTGCATTAGGATCAATACTATAGGAGAGTGAAGATAGAGAAAGGTGACAGGAAATATTTGAAGCGGTGAAGGCTCTAAATGAGGAACACAAGCTAGAAGAAGAAGACAATAATAGAGTATAAGACGTTATCTATTTATTTAATATTATAAAATATAAATTAACACATATATTGTATAATATATTGTACACATAAAACGTTTCTGCAGCAGTGGTGAAATGTCATGTTTCTTGAAGGGGGTGGGAAAGGGATGATATTTGTGTACGATGATTATTATCAAATTAAATATGTTTTGGTTAGGTTAAGTCACTCATGCCTCCTCGTCCCTGTAATTCCATAACTATAGCTGTAGGTCACCTTGAAATTCGTTATTTTAATTTTAATTATTAATGTCGGTGTATAAATAACAAATAATGAGTGACAAAATTTCCCGATTTCCCGATGAGTGTTAAATGATTATACATAATTTATGAAATGTCTCCCGCATGGATTTATTAATTTAAAATTGGTAGCTGTTAATAGTACCTTTATAAACGTAATTCAAATCCCTTTATACCCTTGCATGATTTAATAGTTATTATAAAAAATATTTGCGGCTCGCACTTTTTTATGTATTATCATTGCAAAAATCACGTAAATAACTCAGCTTGTATAATGAATTGTTACAAAGGCGGTGGTGGAGTCATATTTTAGTAAAATTGTTTAATTATTATTAATTGTCTCGTTTAGTCCGTGACTAAGGTTTAAACAAGCCTTTACGAAAGTATAGTTATATTATAATTTATAATAATTATAGTTTCATGAATATTGATAAACAAACAGATAATTCGAATATATATTAATTAATAATTAGTCAATATAATAAAATATACATTAATTAATAATTAGTCAATTAAATGATTACGATGATCAGGTAAAAACATGTAGTAAAATGTTACCATTTTCTCAAAGATGGATAAATAGATTTTAATCTTATTTTTTATACAGTTTGAACTTTGAATGGATAGGTACATAATATTTTAAACTTAGAGTATATAAGTTATATTACAAAGTCTTTTGAATCATGTCACATTCGTTTAGTTGCTATTAGTATATTTTTCATCAATTATGTCGTATATAATATCAATTTCTTATAACACTTTTCAAGAGTATAATGTTATTATTATTATGATGTAGGTATTTTTCTGTATTGTACTATAATATTATTATGTGTTTGATTGAAAATTGGGATCATAATAATATTATCGTTTAGCAGTTACGATAACAAAAAAGATGACTACGCTTTAAATAAAAGTTTAAAAAAATGTATATAATATACATTTATGATTAATATAACATTGGACCATAAGCGTAGAATGGGGAGAGGATTAGGGGGGGGATTTAGTCCCTTCGCTAATTTTCTTTTAGTTACATTTTTAGAAGATATTATGTCGCGTATCCGAAACATTATAGGCTAAAGCCTCCTCATATAAGTATTAAGTTCATCAAGCCTATGTATTGAACGCTTCTCACTTTTCAGTGGCCCAAGTTGACCCTATACACAGGATTTCCAATTCAGGCACTGCTTCGTATGAAGCCCACATCGTTGTGATGTTGCGGTATTATTGTTACTTAATTATATATTATTCTGAAAATATATCAACATTATTGTCGTACTTGGATGGCTCTGGATCGGGATAGTTCATTCACGGACCATCATACGCATCTTACTATTATTAAAAGTGTAGCTTTACGAAATTATTATATGCGCAGGACGACGGCGGGGAGGATAACACAATAGTGATAATAATAAAAATATGAAGGAGATGACGGTGGCGATGACGATGAAGTGAAGGAGGGCAGGGGCGACTGCACGAGGAACACGATTTGCCTACCGGACAACTATCGGGTGCATTATGATTGCTGTTCGATGACAAACGACGTGTCGGCCGACGTTAGCTGAACAGTAAATCACCGGCACTCGGCGGCGATTCACTCGGACCCGCGTGAGTTACCTACCCGTGAAATGTACTCCTTCGTACACGCTGTGTCCGGTATTTTTATTTTTGTTCATCATTATGTACGTCTATTATATATGAATAGCTATTTATATGTATATATGTATAGCTATTTATAGTATGTATATATATTATAATATATTATATGCGAATGGTTGATTTTTTTTTACCTTCTAAACGCGCGGTCACCCGGTCTCGGTTTTGCTGTTTTTCGTTATTATTATTGTCCATTATTATACCTATATTTGAATAATATATATTATTTTGAATAATTACTCGAACGCACGGAAACGTGCGATACCACAACGCTGTGTCATAATAATATTATTATTTAGGTTCGACTTGCTAGCTGGTCCTATATACGATTTCTTTCAGTTGTTTACGTGTTTTACGCGAAATTGACGCGGCCCGTAAACTACATAATAATATATAATATATTTTATATATATATATATATATATATATCGTTTTATGATATTAATATGTTTTGTTAGTGAACACCAGACATTATGCAAATGTGAATACGAATAATAAAAAAATATGAATATTATACTATATGCGCGTGAAAAATGACTATAATATTTTAAAATTAGGTGGCAATGAAAATATCCAATTTTACTGGCCGAGGAATGTGTGCTTGTTGTTGGGACATTAACCGCGATTTGTGATAGAAGCGAAACGTCCCTATAATAAGCCACGTACAAAACCCGTAAACGAGTATACCGTAGTTATAATTACCTATATTTAAAATCCAAATTCATACGAGATCGTACGGTTAGCGTAGAAAACCTTCGAGTGACGTATATTTTTTTATAATATATTAATTTATTCAACATATTTATTATAGGTGTCATATTATTTTTAAAGTGACGATTTTTGGTGATGATGCAAATAGATATTTTTGCGTATAGGTCAACAGCTTTGTTATGAATACACCGATTTCATAGTTTGTTTTATCATGACACAACCACATACTATATAATATTATTATTATTTTTATTAGTGGAGCCTCTCTGTGGTTCGTGTCTACTATAACGACTAATAATTTATAAAAAAAAACACCATTCCGTAAATTGTATAAAAGTTGGCTCATTCTTAATGGTTAAAGTTATATTACCTATAATAGAAAAGAACTGATAAAAGTAACCGACCACACAAGTAAAAATATAAACATAAAAATTGTGATTCGTCTTGTGTCGTGTACAATAATTGTATAGTAATAACGATAGTTGACTGAATATACTTCGGTAGCTCGGATGAAAGTATTTCAATTGGTTTCAAATGTTTCAATTATAATAAACAATAGATACACAACACGAATTACGATAAAATGCGTATAGGTATGCCACAGCTATAATATTCGTTGCATTTATTGCATATAATTATTATTATATTGTACTGTGCATTGGTGCAGCGTGAGTCACTATAAATGCCTTACAGGATTACCATTGCAAATGGGCTTGTCTCTTCTGATAAAATCGTGCGCCTGACACTTTTATAGTTGAATATTAAACAAACTAAATTACGAATGATTAAAAGACCCATTGCATTTCGCAATTCGAAGAAAATATATTTTAATTTTGCTTATAATAATAATAATATGATTGCGTTCACGTGGGGGTAATACACGGTGATTTATTTATGTACGAGAGTTCAGAGTTCTGATGTTTTTATGATCGTTTAGTTTATTAGCTTGACATTGACATGACTACACGAGAATAAAAAAAAAAAAAAAAAAACAGCTCTACGGCTAATACCGAGTATTATTAAGACATAAAACTCGGTATCTTTGAATCTTCGCATAACCAACGACGGAGGTAGGTACGTCCTAGTTAGTATGACGTGGTATCTGTATATTATTATGTCTATATTTATATTATATAGTACACTGTTTAAATATAATATTATTGTGTATAATATGTAGGAAAATATGCGAATTATTAATTTTTAATGGCTCGGATATTATAATGTCTTTGGATATTTCCGAGTAATTTTAACGAGAAGTGTTTGCTCAACGCGAAACCAGACTATAGCCGAGTATTACCGTTTAAGAATATTCATAGTCATGTCAAATTGCTGATCTAAATACAATAATAATAAGTGTTTCATGAATAAAACAGATATAATATTAAATAGTATGTGCTAATGCAGTACCTACGACCCACCCAATGTTTATACTTTATACCTCTGTCATTAAACTTGTTTTTAAGACAATTAATTAACATTTTAATACTTAATTCTTACGTTGTAGAGCTTGAATACGCGAGGAAAGATGCACTGATTAAAATTTCATGAAAATTATCATGGGGAAAAAAGTACTTGAAAACTTTAAGAGCTTTTTGTATTGCGTTGATTTCCAACTGTATAAACTGACTAACATATTTAAATTATTTTAGCCCGTCTTAAGAAAATTAATGTGAAGGTTTTAAATGAAATTACTGCAATAAAAATGCACAAAAAAATAAATTTAAATACACCGATTCGAATTAACATGCATTAGTGTCACATTATGTAACTAAATAAATTAACTAATATAAACGTGATTTTTATGTTCATATTATTGTATATCTGCCTTCGTGTAGCGTTTAATGATTGAAATTTAAATGATCTATTAACGTGGTTCATATCGGATGTTATTAATTTAAATTAGGAAAACGGTTGTTGATTTTATATTTATATTGACATCGAATGAGTTGCGAATCGACTTTTATGTCACTTCCAAATTACTTAAGCGTGGAAAACCCGTGCTGGAAAACGAAGTTTAGATAGTGTAATTGACATTATGGGGTGGTATTGTAAAAAAATAAATTCTTAATGTCGAAATGATTTTAAGCTAATTTAATTTTTAAATGTATGTCGACGGTCATCAGACATTATATTTTGTTGGAACCGTGTATGGTCTTCATTCAGGACCAAAATCAATCCATGTTAGATTTTCGATAACTTAATATTTTACGTAGTAATTATTATTAGAAATAATATTAGCTACAAATTCTATTCCATATACGTGTTGTTATATAAAATATATTTAATTGTCTCTCAAAAAAGTACAAAACGCGTAAAGAAACATTTAGAAAAAAAAACAATAATGATCGCCAAATAATAATGAGCCCGTCTGCCCGTCTGCACGTATAGGTACCAGTGGACACCATTAATTATTATAGCATTATAAATACTCGCATATTTGTAATCCCTGTGCTAGTATTAGACATTATCTTTTATTTATATAATTTATTTACCTCCGATGCCGAATAACAAAACTCGTTTACGGCGATAAGTGTAGTCTGCGTGCGTGCGAGCCGCGGTATTCGCTATAATTCAGTAAAAAAAAAATTAAAAAATAGGTAGGTATAATATAAAATATTATAAAAAAATCGTTTTTTGCCTCGTTATGTCGGCAGAAATTTGATAAATGTTTTATTCGCGTCGATCTAAACGAAATTTAATCACTGTGGTCGGGCTCATAATAATAAATAAATATATAAGGGCACCCCGCAGTCCGTCGCCGCCAATATGAATCACGAAGTCGGCGGCGGCGACTGTGTAAGTGATGTAACCGCCGTGTATCAGTAGTTATGTATGTGTACAAATAAGAATTACAAAACTAATAAATAAATTCAACCCCAATTCACGTGGAAGGGTACAAAGAATAATACAAAAATAAAAAAAACCTACAAAAACGCGGTATGTTGTTTAATGACACCCGGCACGATGGTTAATTTAATATCTATCGGATAGTCCGCTGTTCAGTGCCGGACACGTCAGAATCATAAATCCTAACCGGGTATAATAAAATCAACAATTATTATTTTCACCTGTGTAACCTGAACCACCGCAGTCGATGTGCCCTTTTCTCTTCCCGTTCGCGCGCGTTGGTACACTCATATAATATAATATAATATACCTGTATGGCTGTATAACATTAATATTTATTATTACTGATATTATATGTATAATACATAGGTGTTGGTACCTACATATATCTCTATATTATATAAAAAAAATTTGGTTTTTTTTTATGTTCCATATAATACAAAACCCTCGATAAGTCGAAATTCAAGGGAAATTAAATTCTTTCGACTTGTTCTCGACTTACTAAGGTTAGGTTAGGTTAGGTTAGATTTGGCAAGGGAACGGAATTTATTTCGACTTATCGAGGTTCCACTGTAATTGCCATGGCAAACAAAAAAAAAAAATAAAGCGGATAAGTGGATGTATCGCTATGCTGTACAGTAGGTTACAAGTGGGTCGCTGTAATATGTACCTATGTTATTAAATTTGATTTCAATGGTATAATACCGTTGTATATGAAAAACGATTCTGAGAGGAGACGGTTTGTTAATCTAGGATATTATATATTATATTTACATTGTTATTACTTATTACTTATTATTAGTAGGGTTGAAATAGGTCGAATGTTGAATTAATATTATACAATTTCTGAAATTTAGAAGTTCTGGATCTAAGCAGGTGGAAAATAATATTGATGTTTCAATTTAGTAAAAACTAGAAATAGACTTGCAAATAATTTGAAAAATAATGGCATAGATTTAAAAAAAAATTTCAGTACTTAGGTAGGCAAATTTCACGAATGTAAAAAATGTCAAACTATTCTTTATATTAGTTACTATATAGGTACTACTGTACTAGGTAATATAAAATATATAAATAGGTATATTGAAAAATAGGATGTAAATTATGTAAAGTTTACCCTGTCAGCCTAACAGTAGGTTAGATCGACATAAAAAATTTGTCATTATTTTGTAAAATATTTTTGCCTATACCCCCCTCCTCTCAACCAAAAAAATGGCTTTTACTTGTTAATTGTTATATTTTAATAACTGTTTTGAAAATTCTAAAAACAATTTGAAATTGTCGTAGAATATTAGCTTTTTTCGAATTGATTAGGCTATGTCCAGGGGGGGGGGGCAAATTCACAGACATGACGCCGGCTGTGTCTACGCTGACAATCGCTTATTGACTATTGTAGAAGTCCAAATTTAATTTAACATATCCATTACACTATAACAATGTCCTACTCAATTACTCAATGGCGAGGTACATTTAACACCTATAATATAGTTACGATACAGCAACTACCCCGGTTTTCCCATAAAAACTATCAAAGAAAATAGTTTTTTGTGCTTGACACATTAATACATTATAAATAATTTAAGTAGTCAAGTTTAAGTTTAATATCTTTTTTGATATATAATATGTACCTATATAGAAATATTCAAGATATGTTATTCAAATGATTACATTCCCAAAATACTTTAGATTTATTTTAAAAACGTTTCGGTGACGATAATGTTTTAAAATGTTTCAGACTTTATTGAACTGGAAAAAAATGTATGTATAAATTAATGTAATAAGTATAATAACCTATTATAGGGTTATGATTATGAAATATTACACATGCCATTTTCACTTAGAAATATTTTCAACAAAATATTGGAAAATATATTTTGAACCTTTAATTTTTTTAATTTTGTTTTTTTTTTTGGTACCATGTTTCATAAAATTATCAATGTAAGCAATCTTTCTATAGCATTGTCCACTTAATAAAGTAGAGGTGGTAATATTGCACATTCTACTATAGCATTAATTTAAAATTTTTTATTTTTCATTAAAATGAAATATTTCAAAAAAATAAATTTCATTAATTTTTAGAACCCTATATAACCTATTCGAATAAATTTAGCATTAAGGAATAATAAGTATGTATAATAATATATTAATAATATATGAGTGTCTAATATAAATATCAATGAAAAGAACATAATATTTTAAGTACCTACCTGCGGCAGGAATTAAAGTTGAGGCAGATAATAATGTATTCGAAATTATGAAAAAACAAATATTTTTAGGTGATTTTACCAAGTTACAGACAACATACGAAGTAAAATATGTTTTACCTTTTACCCCAGGTAGTTCACTACTTGTCTATTTGGTTATAACTTATATTTATAATAAATCGATTTGTCGGTGTTAAATATTTGTGTACAGTGTACGTAATATTAAAATATAATGTGCATCATAATTCACAATTCAGTGGATTCCGCTTGATGTGGACACGTTGCGACCAAATACTCTTTTTCCCACATTAAGCGATTGGCGATATAAACTGACATAATATTAGTTGGCTAGTATACATTGGAATTGAGACAATTTTTCCCGTATTACTCTGATGCCCATATCAAGTGGAGCTCCCATTAGGCGGAATCCACTGTATTATAGTTTAGGTGTAGATATATAAATATATTATATAATATTATAATCATAATAATATAATACGACATTAAAAAGATATCTACCTATAAGTTCGATCGGTCGGCGTAGCAGCAATGAAGAATTTGCGTCAAGAGAGACTTAAATATTACCTACATAATATTATTGCCGCGTTGTAATAATATAATGTAAACTCTTGTAAAAATATAAACGCATATAGTGTCTTATATGCAATTTTATATTGCCGACGGTTTGTTTTTTACAATCGTTTTTCATTCGATACAAATTGTTACACGAAAGATAACACGGTTTTCAATTATGCCATTAACTACAGAGTACCTATAATGTAGGTACTATTTGCCGGTACGACGGGCGTCTGTTATAATAATGCGATGCGCCTAATGTTATTCGGAAAACGTAAGTATGTAAATTCGCGAAGAATTAATGTCCGTTACTTGTTGGCTGTTACTGCTGTTACTGCCAGTTGTACGTGTACCTGTTGTACATAAAGGCATTTTCGTGTAACGCTTCTCGAGGACAAAAAAATAAAAAAATAAAACAAAGCGAATCATACGATTTATATTATTATACCCACCTGTGGTCCGTGATTTTTCTCGCATTGCCGACGACGACGCCGCACGCGTTGCGATGTAATGTGTGAAACACGGCTGTAAATGACTTTCGGTCGTATGCGCGTTTTTTAATCGGACAAACATCGAACCGGTGTGGTCCGCCGGTGTACGTAATATTATTATTGTATATAATAATATCTATATATTGTATTGTATACACATTTTTATATAATATATCGACTGATAGATGGGCACACCGCGAGCACTCACGCGTTTCTATGTATATTTTTATACGCGAGCAGCCAGCGAGTAGTTAATGAGATATAATATACATGAATGTATGTGTATATATATTATGTATATGTATAAACAAAATTAATAACACTCTATCGGCCGGTGGAGACGCGGACGAGGAGGTGTATCGTTTATCCCGCGTCGCGGTCGGCGAGAAGAACGAGTGGAAGAAGAAAAAAGTTCGGTTGAATTTTTTTTTTTATTTTTTATTCTTTCGAACGGTTTCGTATTATTATTATATAGATAGGTACCTATAATACGTGTTGGCGCTGTTACAAACGTAAAAGTAAATGCAACACCATTTTAATTAAACGTTAATGCGCGCGCCGGTCAAAGTTATAATATAGGTATACATAAAATGTATATAAATATTATATACGCATACACACATAGCTTTGTGTATTATCACTTTAAGGTGACGTGAGTAACGCCTTACTAAATCATAATAACAGTCGTAGGTACACAGTTGCGCCGCTGTACTTACATAGGTACTATACATTATGTACCTGTATAACGTTTTGAAGAAAAAAAGAATCGACCTTACCTCTATTGGTTATTAATAATTAGTTTCGACTCTGGGCAACGGTCAATTACTGCGTTACGGAGGTAGGTATACGCACTACGCTGCCGCACGTACCTATATATAATATAACGTCGGTAGGTATGTGATCGTTTTTATTAAGAACAATTACACTACAGATAGATTTTATTATAATAATAATTGTCATGTGCAGTTTGTCCCTGATTCGCGCGAGATCGACGATGGTCTAGTGCACTATATGAATACAATAACAATATATAGGTCACCGAATCTGCAGTTTACATTCGTACAGACGGGTGCAGAAGTGTGCTAAAAAAGATAACCTATAATATAAATTAGGTATCTGAAAACCGTCGTTGGGAGTACAATAATGATAATTTATGATGTATAGGTATTACTACGAATACAATATACATCTTGTTGGCGAAACTAGTGGGTAAGTCATAGGGGTTTAGCTCTTAAGTGTAGAATGGGAGAGGGTATAAGGGCCCCCTGGAATTTTTTTTACCCCCCATCCCGTACATTTTTTTAGATACATTTTTGGAATTTTTGTTGTGTACTACTATAGTACTGTACTAGATACATAACAGGCTATAGCCCCTCCCCCCCCCATATAAATAAATCACGCTATGGATTAGCCTACCAGACAATAAGTTTATAAGCGCCCTCCAACAATTTTTTTTGTCTAGTCGAGTCTATGCCTATATTGTTTTAAAGTAAACCAACATTAGTACATCCAAAATACAATAACAGCGACTATATTTTTTGCAGTGTATAGTATATTATATATTATATTTCATCCAAAGACCTACCTATAATAACAAATAGTAATGTAAACCTAATTGAAAAAAATACTAATTACGAATTTATTTTGTCACCCCCGGATTTCAACCATAATAATAATACTATATCAATTAGTTGTATTAAAACAGTTCATCTGAACAAATAATTATTTCACAATTTTGGGCTGGAAGAAAATAAACGTTGGATCTTCAACATTCATCATTCATTGCAATAATGCAAACTAATTATTATTAAACCGTACAATTTAAAGTGTAGGTAGTAGGTACTATTATATTAAACAGCTGCACCAAACACGAAGCAAAGATATAGTTATAAATTATAATGTCATCGAGGAGATGAAAAAAAATGCACTGCACAAGATCTCAAGAGTTGTCCCGGACGAACTGCAGAGAAAAAAAATTGCGTTGGCTAATTTATACATGTACCAATGCATATATACGCATATAATGCTCATTTGTTTTAACCGAGACTCAATAAATTTCAGCATAATTTAAATATTCCGTAACTTTCCATGGCGCCGGTCGTTATATCCAATTATTTGAATATCGCGTTTTAATATGTACGGAAACGGCAGTGGTTCATTTTCGTATAGGTACGAACTATAAAGGCGAATCGTGTCGTCACGATTATAATAAAATGCAAATACGTACCACAGCTGGGTAAAAAAAATCCGAAGAAGTTTGAAAATAATAAAGTTAAACATCATGTTAGTCACTACCTAGTTATAAACGTATAGTCTTAAATTCAAACCCACATACTTTGGTAATTATAATATATGTAGGTACTCATACATATTACATATCACATAGCAATGCTATACACGGGTGTTTTAAACAAATGTATAATAATTTGCTTAACTTATTAGATGTGACAGTTTTTTAAAAATAATTTTCTAAGTACCTACTTAATATTATTATTATACTTATTGATGATGCACCCAAAATCCATATCGTTAGGTTACATACTTGCACATTTATAATACAAACGATACAATTATTTAATTCAAATTAATAATTCTTTTATTTTAGGCACACTTAAAATCGTTCACATAATACTATACTAGAATTGCAAATTTTTTCCATCAAATTCAATTGTATTAAAAACTTTTCACGCTATATTTTATTTATGTCATTTTCAGCCCTGTCCCTAGTGGCTTAGTGGCTTATTATAATATGTCTATTGGGTCTAGTATTTTTCAGGTAACAAAAGCTCGTTTCAGACTTGACAAGGAAAATAAAAGTACACACGTATGACGTATATACTACTTACCTGTGTGGTTGTCTGTCTGAAATTAAACTTAAGATTTTATTAAAATGTACAGTTTTGTTGTAATTTTTATTAGAACTACCGGTTTTGGATTCTCGCTTAATCGTTGTTATTAACATGACCTAGCATTGAAGTCATCGCGGCAAGTATCACGCAATCAGTTCTAATAATGATTCGTCTACATAATAGATAGTTTACCTACTGCCTTATATTTATTTATCATATCTTACTAATTGCCTCAAAGCTAATTAAAAATTTGATTTGAATACAAATGCAAGTAATACGATATGTGAATACGCCTTCATTGAGACGCATAAATCATGATAACAGTGGAATTGTTTTTCTTTCATGAGAAAATAACCTCAAAAGCAATGTTTCACCTATATATAGAATATACCTATATACTGCAAGATTATTAGCTAACATTGTGGATTTCATAAAAAATTAGTAAATAACCCCTATAAAAAGTCCTTAATAATTATGATTCAACAAATAATGTTTTTTACCCTTCATAAATTCCTTTATATTAAACTGTTTCAGTCCGATTGAGGGTGTTCCCGATTATAATAAAAAATGTGCTGTAAAAACCCATCCCAATCTCATTTATTGTGAGAAAATGTCTGACGTTTGTGGTTTTGAATGAAAGAAACTGCAAAATCAGCATCTATAAAACTAGAAAATTGTCAAACCAAACTACAAAAAGTGTATAGGTAGGCAATAGACAGTAACTTCTCAACGACCGCGACGGTTAAAATCTGGTTTTGTTATAGCTGCACGTCTATTTTTTCATGAGGCGCTTTGTACAAAGTGATCATATTATAATTTGATATTTATAAGCGAACGTTGAAATATAAGAAATTCGAGTAGGTACTTATACTGCAGGTGAACATCGATAGCAATAATAGCGGTATTGAGGTTTTTAATTTTGACGCATTTTCGTGTTATATTATTGGGTACGCGTAAACGTGTGATAAACGTGCTTTTACAACTTTAAAAAATGTTTCTGGTGATATTAACATAATTAAGTAATGTTTACTAATATCTTGAATACAAGTTATGTATTTGTGAATTTTTCAGCTATGTTATCCCATATAGCTGGAATTAACATGAAATGTCGAAATGGGTTTACTGCATTTTTACTTTTTTATAATACAGTGTATCAACGATAGTTGATAACACATAATATCTCAGCACATAGTCGTTGAATTTTAACCATGATTTTTTATTTATCAAGATAATAAATAATATTTATGATATATTGTAGTCTTTTTTGTACACTCAAGTTTCGCCCATGCTCGGCTCAACTTTTTTTAATACTTTTTTTGTTTTCTTAATGCATATTTTTTCTCTACCCTAGATGACAACATACTATAGAAACGGACATTATCTATAATAATAATAATAATAATAATAATCGTTTATAATACGCAGTCAGACGATCATTACTGTATATACATGACACTTTTTTGTAGAACGGTCTATTCGTATACATCATGCGACAATATAATATAATAATATATAGGTAGGCGTATAAAGAGTTGGTCCTGGCCTATGACCTATAACCGTAAATGTGACCTAAATATTAGAAAAATATAGAAAGGAGCCACGTTGATTTGTTGTAATTTTTTACAAATTCAAAAAAAAAATGGTCCAAACATAACAATATTATAACATTGCCACGTATATAATTTATGTAGGAACACTATAAAATAGATCATCTTAAAATGATTATTGTTCATATAAGTCGTACAAATATTTTGAAATCTAATTCGATCGCCGAATTTTCTTAGTAAATTTTTTGCGACTCTCGGCCGAAAGTGTCCGAACTCTGCTCTATATAATATTATAATTATTGTATGATAATATAATATAAAACGTGCACGGAGACTGGACGCAGTGTAAATAATATGATAATATCGTATTAAAATATTATAATATTGTAGAGAAACGTGCGCTAAGACGGCGGCACCCAAAACACACGACGATATTATCATAAAAGCGGACCGTAGCAGCGGTAGCGGCAGGCGCCAATCGGCCGCGGAGCGATGGACGAGCGGACTGCGAACGAGGTCGACCGGCGGCGGCGTGGGCCGAGCAACGGCGGCGGCGGCGCGCCGGCTGTGCGCTCTTCCGTCGCTCCTCGTCGGCGGCTCGGCGGCACCACGACGCGATAATATTATTAAAATAATAATAATAATAATAATAATAATAATATAACCCTACGCGCTCGGTACAACACACGTTCGTATATCACACACACACACACACACACACACACATATTATGTATCTAAATAGTAAGACGGGTCAAGGTCTCGGCTGTTATATTATACTGAAATGATGAACACAATAATATTGTATAAAAATAATATAATATATCAGTGACGTATATTTGATGTGAGGCGATGGATAGAAAGCCGCACTCGGCAATTAGACTTTGGTGTTATCTCGCATACCTAGGGTTACGAGTGTGGAATATTGAAAAATATGTTTTTTTTAATTTTGAGCTTTCTTGTATAGAACCGTAAACTCACGAATCTATAGATGGTCAGACCGATTAGGGATTATCAATATATTTTAATTTTCGACCACAATGTAGATAAGATATAGTATATAAGATACCTACAACCTACATAATAATTATGAATGTATAATAATATATTATACGATGTAAGCAATATTTCTATAACATTTTCCACTTAACATTTAACTAAGGATTATAGAGATGCTTACTAAATTTCCTACTAAGGTTTTAAATTAAAATTGTATTTTAGAAGAGTATCTCATGAGTTATGGTGTGTTAAATTTCAAATTTCAAAAAATTTAATAATTAATCATTGTACCTATTAAGAGGAAAACGAATCCATGGAAAAAAAGCCACGGACAAAATTACTCTGTCACAGAAAAAGCCCCTTTATCAACAAAGTGAATATTCAATGATTATGCTCTAATTATTTATTTTAACATTTAACAACATTTAACGCAAGGGTCCACCCAAGTTATGAACTGTTCTATTTACTATACAGCAAAGCTTCACCCACTTACAAGGTTTTTAGATTCTGAGTGGAACGATGAATGTATTGATTTTACAATGTGTGTAATTTTAATTTTTTTATTTGTGTGTCTATCATCACTTTTTAGGACAGTAAAAATGCTTCGATTTTCTTCAACAGTATCTTTTCTGAAAGGAAAATGAATCTAGTTGGTACTTTGGGGAGTCAAAATTAAAAATGTTCGTAGGAGTTTTCGAAAGCGCAAGGAAAAAGAAAAGAAAAATTAAGGAAAAACGGGAATTTTTATGCAAAATCGGTTTTCGACAAAATCGATTTTGGTTTTTGGTATAACTCTAAAATAAATGACAGGAGATACATGAAATTTTCACTGGTTGTTTATATAAGGTAATCTATACACGATATCTTGTTTTATTCAAATTTTAACTTAAAATGTCTATAAAAAAAATGTGTATATATATTTTTTAGAGATTTGGGTTACAATATCAACTATACTTATGAAAAACTATGTTTTAATATTTCAATCTTTAGCTAAAAAATGTATCATTTTATACATTTTTAACTAAAATATAATTTGCAAATTTTCTTTTCATCACTTACATCAGAAAATGTTTGAGACTGATGAATTTTGAAATTCTAACTTCAGTCATAAAAAATTAATGTGGACTAACATAAACTTTTTTTTAATTTTACTATTAACAACTAACACGGAACTGTTCCTATTACATTTTCAAGTTAATTGCCCTACCAAAAAAATTTTTACCAACAACGCAATAAAAAAAATTGTTATAGCTATCAATAGTTCAAAAAAAATCAAAATATTTTCCCAATATTCGGTAAGAAAATTGCATGTACCTATACGGTTATTATTTTATTATACATCGGTTTTGTTGAAAATTGGCTTTGCGTAAAATTCTCATTTTAGATTCTGAGTGGCGTGATGAATGTATTGCTTTTACAATAATATATATTTTTTTTAAATTTTTAAAATTTTTTTTTGTATCTGTCATCACCTTTTAGGACATTAAAAATGCTTAAATTTTCTTAAACATTATCATTTCTGATAGGTAAATTAATCTAAATGGTACTTTGGGGAGTCAAAATTAAAAATGTTCGTAGTAGTTTTCAAAAGCGTAAGGAAAAAGAAAAGAAAAATTAAGGAAAAACGGGAATTTTTATGCAAAATCGGTTTTCGACAAAATCGATTTTGGTTTTTGGTATAACTCTAAAATAAATGACAGGAGATACATGAAATTTTCACTGGTTGTTTATATAAGGTAATCTATACACGATAAAATTTTAAAAAAATATTGATTTATTTTGAACTGTTTACGGACATTTACAGTTTCTGCAATTATTTTCGTTTTTTTTTTTCAATGAATGTCAATGAATTTTTATTAATATAGGTAAACAAACTTGAAAATTTAATACAAGACTTTTATATATTGTTACAATGACATTTGTAAAATATTAAAAATCCATAGTTTCAATTTTTTTTATATAACAAGCATTTCAGTTCGAATTTTATATCGAATAATATAAAATTAATTTTATAAATATGTAATGAAGTATAAAGGGGAGCCAGGTAGATATAATTATTTTTATTTAAATATTTTTCAATCTATGTAATAATTAATTAAAAAATTAAAAGAATGGTAATGTTTAAACACTTTGTTATAAGCGGTATCCGTCTCTCTTTTAGATTCTGAGTGGAACGATGAATGTAATGATTTTACAATAATGTGTGTTTTTTTAAAATTTTTTTTGTGTCTATCATCACCTTTTAGGACAGAAAATGCTTAGATTTACTTCAACAGTATCTTTCCTGATAGGAAAGTGAATTTAGTTGGTACTTTGAGGGGTCAAAAGTAAAATTTGTCCAGTAGTTTTCAATTGCGCCGTGAAAAACAAAAGAAAAATTAAGGAAAAACGGGAATTTTTACGCAAAATCTGTTTTCGAGAAAATTGATTTTGGTTTTTGGTGTAACTTTAAAACAAGACCGTTATTGATACATGAAATTTTCACTAGTTGTTCATATTTCCATTTCTATACATGATAAAATAAAATAAATACATAAGCACAGTTAATTTTTATACTCATTTTAAGTTCAAATTTGGACAAAATTACATATAAAAACACCTAGAATAACCATTTTAGTTATTTTGTTGTGATTGTATAATATTATTCGTGAGTACTTGAAACTTCTAAAGTATACTATTATATATCTATGATAGTATCACGGTTTTTTTATTGATGTATAACGCGTTATAAGTGCCTAATGGACATTGTGATACGATTAATTTGGAATTTATTATAGGTAGGTACCTATTATAGGTCAATTTTTTTTTAATACTATACATAATAATATAATGTGTCTTATACCTAGACTGACATACAATCTCCGCTCAGAATTGTTTTTCTAATACAATTATATTATATCATTGAATTCAAATTTAATATCATCCATTATACAATGACCCACTTGTAACCTACTGTACAGCAGAGTGATATCCACTTGCCCACGTTTTTTAACTTTAAAAATAGCTTATTTTTCACTAACTCATTCATATTGTTTAATAATGCTTATATTGCTCATCTGTAATATTTAGAATCTAGTAAACTTTTTTTATTATACCACCATAATGATTATAAACAATGTAAAAATGTTATATAGTTTGTTTTTAACTGTTAATAATTATTAAATTTACTATACAAAAAAAAACTATAAATGTATATCTTGACAAAAGTTTTGAAACATGATGAGCCGGTGAGTTCCACAAACTTTCCAAAAACAATTTTCATTGACAAGTATAGATGGATACACTTGATATTTATAAAAAAAATAACCGTATGGGCTTGCGTTATTATGCAGCTATTCATAATGGTATAACATGGGTCACTAATTAATATTTTTGAAGGGCCACATTAAAAAATTCGGAAACTGTTCTCCAGCCATCAAAATTGCTAGAATCGGGAAAAACCAATAGCCTATGAACAAAAATGATAAATGACAAATGTTCAACACTATAATATAGAACGTATAATATTATTGGTTTTTATTTTGACTATAGGCCGACATTTGGTGACCCCTGTCATTAATTAAATATACATTATTTAATTAATGTCCCCGCGTGTTATAATTTTTACAATAGGTTCCAAAAACACAACAATCAATAGGAAAAAAAAATGTTGTC
Source organism: Acyrthosiphon pisum (assembly GCF_005508785.2). Taxonomy (NCBI): domain Eukaryota; kingdom Metazoa; phylum Arthropoda; class Insecta; order Hemiptera; family Aphididae; genus Acyrthosiphon; species Acyrthosiphon pisum. Next base: position 84,101,002 of record NC_042493.1, read on the forward strand.
GTATAGGTACCGATTATTATTATTATACCTGAAGCTTTGATCAGAATCATTTTACTGAAGAAATAATTTATCATTTCTTTCAAATTCAATACTTCAACCATTCCCATCCTATCCGAGGAGCAAAGATGACTCTTAATACCAAAACTTATCTGAAAAACTTGAATTATGTCCGGAATCCTTTAACTACTTAAATTCACCATAATAATGTACTGAGCTTTGTTAAGGCCTAAGAATTATTTACTGAACGCGATGAATTATTTTTCTTCCACCACCACTATCTTACGGGTTTTATTTTCATCAGACGTATAAAATTATCAGTGAATCTGCTCTAAGATTCAATAATTTTCATTTTATTGATTAGGTATACAAAAAAATAGCAAACAAATCAACATGTTTATTTTAATTAAATAAAAAATACTGACCATATTATTTTTAACATGTTATTACTTAAAATAACTTAAAATAATTATATAGGGTAATAGCAGGTTCTTATTTACCTATTATTTTCAATAAATATTTTGACGAGTTTATTGAATATCAAGATTGTACAGAATTAATTATTATTTTTCAATATGTACTGTTGCGGTATCTATTTCTACGACACTGAAAGACTAATATAAACAAATTTGAATACCATAACTTTATAATCATTATATTTTTTACAAATTAACGTTTTTATAAAAAAAATTATAAAATGCCTCAAGAATGGATGTTAAGATTAACAGTATCTGCGTTTGTCGTCGCTATCGCGCATTTAATAATTAATATGCATAACTATATTAACTCGACGAACAGCGACGTACCACAATTAAGACTGGTTCACGGAAGGCTGCCAGAAAAGGTTAGATAATTTTAGAAATAATTGTAAAAAATCAAAAATGCCTCAAGAATGGATGTTAAGATTAACAGTATCTGCGTTTGTCGTCGCTATCGCGCATTTAATGATTAATAATATGCATAACTATATTAACTCGACGAACAGCGACGTACCACAATTAAGACTGGTTCACGGGACGCTGCCAGAAAAGGTTAGATAATTTTAGAAATAATTGTAGGTAACAATATTTTTAAAGATTATTAAGTATCTATAGAGGTAGTAAATTAAATTATATTTAGCAAATGATTGAAGCCGCAAATAAAATGGCAGAAACTCATGGTAATTTAATTTGATTATAACAAGTTATAATTTATTTTAACAAAAATCAATTGCACAAGAGAGGAACAACAATCATTTGTTATTGCAGATTCAAAGACAGCAAAATAGGAATAGAAACATATGCATAGCTGTTTCTAAGGGACTGGACACACCCGCGACGATATTTATATTATATTATTGGTAAAATAACAAAATAAAGTTTTATAAACATAATTTATTTTAACAAACATCAATGCTAATTATTGTTATTTAATACAAGGATCCTACTATATTGTTACATTGACATTTGAAAAATATTAAAAACCCTTAGTCACAGTTTTTTTTTATAAGTATTTAATGTTCAAAAATTGACAAAATATGGAAAAATCACGAAAATTAGCAAATTATTTTGAGTTAAGAATTTATAAAAATTTTTCTTTTTAAATCTAAGATTTTAAAATGTAATACAAGATTCCTTATAAAATTATCTACTTTTGTAAAAATAGAAATGACTACCGGCAAGTCAAATTAAATTTTTATGAGCGTTTGAAATTCAAATTTTTATAACATTATTCGATATTCATTTGATTTCTCGTGTAACGATTTTCTTATTTTGTTGTAATTCAAAACAAATAACTGTAGATACATGAAAATTTCCCTGAATGTTTATTTTATCAATTCTTATACTTGATACAATTTTTAAAATATTTTAACTTGTTTTGAGCAGTTTAAGGACAATTTCATATTTCAATTTTTTTGTTTTTATTTTTTATGAACATCAATAAAGTTTATCTGTGAGGCCAAAAAGTATAAAAATTTAATACAAGGCTCCTGATATATTGTTACAATAGCAGTTGAAAAATATTAAAAATACATAGGCACAATTTTTTGTTATAAGCATTTAAATATCAAATTTAAAATTGAACAATTATTTTGTAGTTAAAAATGAATAAAATGTTCAACTTTTATATTTAAGGATTTAAAATGTAAAACAAGAGTCCACGTAAGTAGTTAATTCTATTACCAAAACATCTAACAAATACATTTACACAGTTTATTTTTATAGTCATTTTAAGTACAAATTTGGACGAAATTACATATTAAAAACCTAGAATAACTATTTTAGTTATTTTGTTGTGATTGTTTATATTATTCGAGGGTACTTGAAACTTCTAAAGTATACTATTATATATCTATGACAGGATCACGGTTTGTTTTGATGAATAACACGTTATAAGTACCTATTGGATATTGTTATATGATTAATTTGGAATTTATTATATGTTTCTATTATAGGTAAATTTTTTTTTTAATACCTTAGATAAGTATATAATAATATGTCTTTTACCCAGACTGACATACCGTCTCCGCTCAGAATCGTTTTTCTTATACAATGATATTATATCATTTAATTCAAATTTAATACCAACCATTATACAGTGACCCGCTTGTAACCTACTATACAGGAGAGCGACATCCACTTGCCCACCTTTTTTAAATTTCATATTCAAGTCTAGTTTTAATTAGTATAAATTTATATTATTTGATAACAATAGGTATTAAACATTTTTTGTCATTAGGTAATCATATAATAATTATTGTAATTATTGTATATACAATATTGTCAAAACATTTTTGAAACCATATAAAATAAAAATAAAAATATAAAACAGTCATAAAATAAATAAGTATTAGTTATTGCTTATAAAATAAAAAACCCATGATTTGGATATATTTGTTATATTTAACAAGAGTGATATGCGTTTTGAGACACACAGTATTGTTTATAATATTATGTAAATAAAAATTCTTCAAATTTATCTGATTAATGATCATTTTTTTCCAATGCCTTTTTTTCCTATGACGGGACTTTTTCCTGAAAAAGTCGGAATCAATGTGTTAAATTGTCAATATCTAATGATATTATTTGTAATCAATTTATATCAGTTAAAAATTATCTATTTTTCTATACAGGACTCAACTAATTTTTGGAAAAATCATCTCATAAATTATACAACTGTTTAAATTAAATAACACCAAATTATGTTTCGTAGAACTGTGTGAATGGATTCGCGGCATAAACATTTTAAAATTTGTATAAATATTTTAAACGTTTCATTATTTATAGAAAATTACATGTTGTTAGTTTCTAATACTATTCAAAAAGTACTGGGTTTTTTTTTTACTTTTGCATACCCAACAAATAACAAACAAGATGCAATTTACTATACCAGAAACTATCCTCAAATTTGAAGATTGAAGAATGTTTCTCTGATTCAAATCATATGACGACTGTCAAAAAAAATACAGAAATAATTATTATTGTAAATTTTAATACCTGTAATTAATTGCGTACCTATTGTAATAATCGCTTTGCCCAGAATATTTAATTTGTACCTTCGGTAGAATTACAACACACTACACACTATCGGCGTTAATAACAATATTTAATTTAATTATTTTGTAATTGTTCTTAATGAACATCGGTGACAATAGCCATTAGTTACATTTTTTTGTTAAATTAGGTTATACAATTTGGTTTTGTTGAAGACCATAAAAATGTATGTGGCGGTGTTCGTGTCAGGTTCGAGCGCTGCATATGGGGTGTTGGAGGCCAGTGACAGATCTAGGATTTTTTACTAGGGGTGTTAAGATCTCGTATTCTGTATATTCCATCCTGATGGCAAGACTTGTTTAGTCCTCAAAAGGAATGTGCTTAATAATATTCCAAATTTGACAAATCAATTTTTTTGGTACCAATTTGGTTTTGAAATGTTCCCAGCCTACTGAAAAATACATGTTGTGTAGAACATTTGATTTCCAGGAAGCAACATGCCAAAGGGAGTGCTACAGCCCCCCTTCTGAATTCACGCCTGGTCGAGGCTGCTGAGTTCGTCTACGTATTGGAGGCATTCTGAAATAATAACAATTTATTAAATATAATATCTCATACAATTTATTATACTTGTCCTTATGTATATATTCCTAGTACCTACGTAATAAATATTATAAGATATTACACTTTGCTCTTAAATTTTTAATCACGGTTTCAAAAGTTAATTATTTTATACGTTTATTTATTATTCAGGTTAGTATTAATGCAAAATTACAAACCTCAATAAAAAATAAACGTGCACCACAATAATGAACTCACGAAACCGTGATTTAAAATGTATATGGGCGAGTAATGTAAAATATATTAAAATATATAGTGGCAGAGGGGTCCGATGGTTACTTTGAATAAAATCGAACGGTTCAGATATTAAAGTTAACCAAAGTATATCAATATACGCGTATTTAATATATTATGATAAAATGGCACTGCATTCTACGAGTGACGGGTGAATGTTTAAGTTCCTACACGAGACATAAATCCAGGGAAAAAATATATAGACACGTAGCTTTCTACGCACGGTAAAAAAGTTTGGTATATTATAATGGCAATTTGGAAAAAAATGATAAAATAATACGTAGTAGTTTCTGCATATAGATAAAGATATTGGATAATAATGATAGGTAAAAACTCATATTATACAACTGTTTAGAAAAAATGTTAAATTCATATATATTCTTAACAATGTAAAAAATGTAATAGGGGTACACTTAGGTATATAAGTACCTTAATGTTTCAATTTAAAATTGAGCAATAACAAAATATTGTGATTATTTAGTAGACAATTATTTTTTCATCATGGAGGAACTAACATATAAATATTATGTAACTGTTCATTGTATAACATCTTAGATTAGGTCTTTATTTCTTTACATATCTCATTTGTAGGAATTAACGCATATAATTTTCACCTATTACTCTCGTGTAGAGACTATATTATTCCCCAGTGTATATTATAATCATTAATCTGAACTTTTTGCGATTATGCAAAGTATAGTTCACATATGATGTATCTAAGTATCTTATATATAGCTATATATTTATTAAAAGAATAAACACTCGCGAAACCACAAAGGTGAAAAAATATGGGTCAACAATTTATAGTGCCCACGACCCTGATCCAGTTGGGTGACGGTCTTTTGGATCACACATTGAATGAGACTAATCAAATATATAATAAATTGTTAAAATAATCAACGATAATAATAAAAGTGACGGGTTGTTATTATCGCGTGGCCCCGACTGACTTCATAGAAACATATAACGTTGGGGATTATTTAGGAAATACTTTTTGCAGAAAATTTACACTCTTAGATATATTTTCTTTATTATTATTAATAAAAATACATAGACATAAGCCTTGGGACACAAGTTATTTTACAGAGAAAACTTGATTCTAATGATTGAGAAGTATGATGTTGTATAGTTTACAGTTATTAGGAATGATCAGTATCGTAAAAAAAGTAAGTATATTTTTAAAATTTACAGCTCGTCTTGTAGATATTTAATCATGATAAGTGCACGAATTCGTTTATATATGACTATTACAGTAGGTACCCATCACTATAAAACTTTTACAATATATATATATTTTTTGTTTTTGGTACAGCTACCTTATTCTAATTACGGATTTCTATAACAATAGTATTATGCAGACTATGAGTCTAAACTTTAAAGTAAAATTTAATTAATGTTATGTATCACGTATAGATACTACCTGCCTGTGAATAAAATATATTTAAATAATTGAAATTTGACATTAGTAAAAGGGTAAATATCAATAAATTCAACATAAGGATAATATTATACTGTTTCAAAAAATAATAGTAAAATATTCAATTAGTTAAAAAAGAAGATGTGTAGTACCTAAGTATCTGACTGACACTATGATACCTCTATATTATATAATGATTGTAGTCAGTTCAGATCAAAGTCCAAAAGTAATCTTAAATAATAATCGTATTTAATAAACAATGCAATAGGATCCGTATCCTATATTATATATTATAATATCAATCTATAAATACACGCGTAATTAAATTAAAGTGTAATAATCGTTGGCAGCTGCATAATTGTATTTTTTTTTTTAAGTGATTTTGATAATTTTACGCTCTACGGTAACTTTTATTGTCCTATTATTATATCACGGTGTAGGTGTCCTATTACCACTATAACTTTTGAACCATTAACCATGTGTTTATTTTATTACAATTATAATATATTTATATCTATTGTTTAATAAGAAAAATAAAATATAAGCATTTTTAGTTTGAAAATAGTCATAAAAAATTATATTTATATTTAAATTATACAAAGCTGGTTTGACGCCTATCATTGTTCTTTGTTTTATTATTTCTACAATAATTTTAAGTACTTGTTGGTTGTTATATATCCTTACGAACCTCGAAAATGCAAATTAAAGACAATATATAGAATATTCCTAGGATAATATAAGATAAAAGTTTTTTTTTTTTTTAATAATGTCTTTTCTTTTGTTTCTATATAAATCCATTTTGTGCATTTTTATTTACATTTAAGAAAATGTGTCTAATGAATAAAATAAATTATACTTTGCCGAAAAATATAATATTGTATTGAGTATATTATTATGTTAGTTTCATACTATACCTAAATTTTTATGTTTTCCGGTAAATCGTTATAAAAAATTAGCGACTATCACAATTATTGTTCGCGTATCAATAGAAGATATTATAATACATATTTAGAGATTAAAGTCTTAAGTACGTAACTTATACAAATATACATATGAATCCAATTATTATAGGAATGAATACGAATCGTGATAATAAGGTACTATAGGGAATAATAATAATAATATGATACACCGAAAAATTGAACAGTAATGTTTATGTACACATTATTCATTCTATACGATAACACAATGAAACATATTTGTCTGTCAGCCAGAAGTTCATCTCACAAATCACCGCTAAGACGTTTTAAGTACGCTTTAATGCGATATGTCAAATTTGACTTTTGAGTAGTGCAGCAGACAGTCATTTCGTTTAGTAATAATTGAATACATGCTATACAATTATGTAAGATTTTAATGTGTCGTAATCACTCATATCCAACGAAAGCAAAAATTTCAGTACTTAAATAATAATATTATTTGCAGGTGAACTGTTCACCTCACTGCGACCCTGTCATTTGAATACGGCAAGTAACACGAAATCGTTTAATTCATGTGGCGAAGTTATTATAAGTGCACTATAATATAATATACTAAAATAATAAAATGTACTGTAAATAGAGCACGTATTATATCATGATGTATAATATCATGCCGTAGCCACTCCGTGAAATCTATCTTTTCACGATGTATATTACACTTCGTGAAATACAAAAATATTTCACGAAATGGTCACTCGGATTTGACATCGTGTAATTTTTTTTTTCACAAGGAGGTCATTCACTTTGTGAAATAAAACATTTACCACACAATAATGATCATACTATCTTTTCCCACTTTTTAAACAAGATGTATTTAGATTTAATAGTTAAATATTGAGTAATACAATGTATAACTTGACTGATGTTTAAGTAAATTTAAAACTTTAAATAAATGCAATTTAACTGAATATGTATACGATCACGTATAGTTTCAACTATTAAATATGTCATAAATAAATAATAGTCGAGTTTACTTATAGATGACTAATAACTTCTAGGTACCTAATAATATTGTAATTATTATTGTAATTATTTTATTTCACAGAGTGAATGACGGTTTCGTGAAAATATTATACAATGTCAAATCGGAGTGACTATTTCATAACGAAAATAAATTAGTATACATGCACCTGCTGTATAGTGTTGAAGTTTTAATTCGATTCATTTAATATTACACCTAATCAGCAACTCACAATTTAAATTTTAATCAACACCAAAATATTAGTTTTCGTACCTCAGAAGTTCGGTTATTTGGGTTGAAGACATACCTAACACCTGAGAAACAATTTAAAAACCGAATCTAGATTGAGTATCTTAATACAGTAGATCAAGTGGATTCTAGGAAGTGTCAGATCGTCAAATCGAATGCTACCCACGTCCAAATACCAAACATATCTCGGGTAATAATTTCTCATTCACTTCAGTCTATAAAGCATTCGAGATCTTGTTTAAACATATTTGATATTTTGTATTCAATTTATTTACATTCTGTGAAGCCAAGTACAATATATCAACAGATGAAACGTATATATTATTATATTGTATAAAACAGTTGACCGGTTTTACAATCAATTCAAATGCTATTACTACTATACATCACGTTTGAAAATACAAATGCAACATTATGATGTTATAGGTATATAAGGTCACACGTTAGTAAATCCCTATAAACTAGCTGACGTAATGACGCCTATTATTTTAAAATATTAAAATGCTATGCTAGTCAAAAAACGAACCGTCTACGAAACTTTTCTAATCGCAATGTATCGGAATTTTCAAAATAAAAAAAGTGATTTCTAGACCTGTTCCAAGAAACTCTTTTCACACAAATTTCCAACCGATAACACACGCCATCGATGAAACTGTTTAAGAGTATACAACTACAAGCATACAAACCAAATGACTCGACAAATTATTTCTTTCGTTTTGATTCTACACGCCCATAAATTGTTCGTGACAACCGTTTTGTCCTCGGGATAAAGTCATAGTTTAGAATTCAAATTTATACGATATACAGAAGACAGAATTTTGCTAGAGCTTTTATTTTGATATCATATTAATGAACAAGTTTTTATGGTTTTAAACTGGGTTATTTTTGTATTTTTGGTACCTACCTTAATAATTGTTTGTATTAAGAGATGTCAGCGCATTATTTGTTTTCTCTCACTGACCCATGCGCAACATAGACAAGACGTATTTGCGCAGAATCGTTTTTTCTATGTTTTTAAGTAATCTTAGAGTAAAATCACCCGTTACAAAAAATATAGAGAATAGTATTTTTGAAGGAATGACATATCGATTTGTCTAAATATTGTTTTAAAACAATTTAAACATCATTTAAATTTACAACATTTTTTTTGTTTATTTTGAAAGTCGAATACAAAGTCAAATAACAATAAAATATAAAATCGATATGCATTCTCTCTAAAATAGAATTTACTATTTTTTTTTGTAATGGGTGATTTTACTCTTAGATTACTTAAAAACATAGATAAAATGATTCTGCGTAAATGCGTTTTGTCTATGTTGTGCGTGGGCCAGAGAGAGAAAACAAATAGTGTGCGGATATCCTCTTAACCAGAACAATAAAATAAAAACTCTATGATAAAATAAATATTATCTTCGTATATAAATTTGATTTCTTATAACTACGATTGCAGTAACTTGAATGGCTTTCATGTTTGCACAAACAGTTTTTTTTAATATTAAACAATTTACACAACAACCAAATATTATTATGGTACCTACTGATACGGTACCAGTTATATAAGTTATTTTGAATTAGTATTCAATTTAAAATTTCAATTTTTCTCAAAACGTCATTAAAATTGCACAAACGGGTGTGTGGCGTCCACTTACTACATAATATATAGCAAGCTGCAGTGTTATAATAATTGTCATAGAAAATATATACATCGACTGTCAAAAAGTTGGCACGGTTGATAAAATCAACTGATATTCACAATTCTTATTCGCAATTATTGCAAATGTATTGCTTTAAGATAATATTATCTTAAATGATAAATATCATGGATATTTGATAATGTTTTTGGTTAACTGTTGTTTATGATTCACTGAAAAAAACTTATTGATGATTTGACGTGCACGTCGTTCTGTATGATTGTATAATGCAGTACTTACCTATATTTACTAATATCTTTATTTGAATCGAACCAATTTTATCAGCGTTTCCAAACAATCCAGAAATATAGCGAATACTCTACAATCTGACGGTCGGTGAAAAATGTAATAAAAAAAAAAAAAAACGAAACCATCACGAATTCGATACGTATTTTGTATATTATGTAACTTTGAGTTTTTTTATACCTACCCGTTTTCTGTTATTATTTCTTTCCGTCGTTCATTATATAGACCACCCTTTCGAATACGGGCGGCTATTTAAACCTCATACATCAGCCAGAGGGATGACGAAAAACAATTCGGGTGTTATTATTTATCCGTTGCCCGGTGATCTCAATTTCGAACCGAAACCAACCGGTAATTTGCCAGATGCCCCGTGATTTATCGTCAGTGTTTTTTCCCGCCGTCTCTGATTCGTTTTTGGACAGCTCTATTAAGACGTATCTCTGGTAGGTCTCCTTCCCGACGTCCCACCTCCGCTGCGACCACCATCCGTACAGGTACGGATATCTCCCGCGGTAACAATAATAATAATTATTCTGAGGCCATTATGCGAACAAGTCAATTCCGAGGGTTAAACGCGCTAAACGTCGGCCTTCCGTCGAAATATTCCAATATACCTATAGGTATAACTACGCGCGTACGTGTGTGTGTATGTGCCCCGAGCATTCCATTTTTAAATCGAGTAACGAAAAAAAAAGAAGAAAAAAATGAAAGAAAAAAACAATTTAAACATAATTAATTGTTTTATAATTAATTGTTAAACGCCGCCGAGGCCGCGCTATTAGTCGGGTCAAATTTGCCGATTAGCGAAGCCCACCAACAAACAATATTGTATATAATACAAAGCCTCGGGCTTTCGCCACCAGGTTCACGGGCATTTTCCCTATTGTGTTACACGACCCGTACACAGAATGTGAACATCTGACAGGCTTCAACTGAAAAAATAATTCACTCGAAAATACCTTACTTCGGATGAGAAACGTGTGATTTGTTTGACATAATTCGACGGGGGTGGTTTTTGAAACGGGGCCAAAATAAAGAGAGGGCATTTTTTTTTTAAGAACCGCATTATTTATCGCATTATTTAATACGCAGGCATTTAAAATAAATCATGATGTCTTAAAATATTTTAACAAAAAATAATATATATTAAATCCTCGGCGAGGGGCTGTTATAAAATAATTGCTTTTTTATATTATTATTATTAGATTTTTTTTCGTTATTGTTTTTGTTGTGGTTGATGCTTATATATATTTATATATAATATAATATATAGTATATATACGTATATAAATATTAAAAGACAGATAAATAAAAATGTGCAAACGATTTTATTATTTATTTAAACGGTAAAACTACTTAAAAGGATAGTAATCATTTATTGTTAACTTTACGATATTTTGCGTGGTTTCAAAATAATTACGAGTTTTGTAACAAAATTTGATACAAGACAAGATTGATGGCCCACTTAAATACATAGTCAAAACATAATAAAATTATAAAAGTAAATTTATACATAATACGCTACTATGAATATTTCCATAATTTTGAATAAATACAAGAACAAAAATACACGTTCCCAAAATATATTATTTTTCAGCATAATATTATTTCAACTTTTTATACTTACTATACTATATTACATTGTTTTGAAATATATTTTTTTGTATAATATTATAATCTTTAATAGAATAATATCGCTGTGGTACCTACATTAATACATCTTCTTGTTTTTTGTGTACAAATAAACAAAACCATAAATTGCGGATGTGTTATAAATCTAACAATTTTTTCTTTTAAATACTTCTATTAGAATATGAAAAAAGGGGGAAAGTAGGTGACTGCTCTGCAGTAAAGTAGGTGTGGAGTGTATCTACCTCGCAATTGAGTAAGTCGCTGTAATGTATGTGTTAAATTTGAATTCAATGATAAATCAAATTGCACACGAAAAACGATTCTGAGTGAAGACGGTCTCTGTCAGTATACAATATTATACCTACCAAGTAAATTCTATGATATAGTTATATTGATGTAATGGTAATTTATTTTTGTATTAGTAATAACATGGTAAGTTGAATTAATTATTTACATTTTGAGTACGCGTAGACTTAGCGTAGAATGGTGTGAATAGACTCGTTGTAAAAATAGGTATGATAATTTTTTTCCTAAATTTTTTTGTTTCCCCAATTCTTGAGTAAAGTTTTGTAAACTTTTATTCTTTAATATTTTGTTCTCTTTCAGAACCTAGTAGAATCACTTATCTACCAGAAAATATGCTGAAATTGAAAATAAAATCATTTTTTCTACTATAAAAAGTGTCTCCAGGCACATATCACATAATTGTAAAATACTAAAATCAATACATTTATCTATCTACTCAGAATGTAAAATAAAATTTTAAAATTTTAATTTTAATGATTTGTTAAATTTCTAACCAATAAATAGAAGATTTTTAAAACTTCATTATTATAAGACCATATACTCGTACATTCATCGCTCCACTCAGAATTTAAATCATTTAGATTGTAGGTATTTATGGTCAGAATTATATAATGAACAAATGTGTTACTCTATAGACTATAATACAATAAGCATTACAGGTTGTCATTAAATTAATAATAACAATTTAGAAAATTGGACACAACTGCTAGCTGCGGCATCCTATAGGCTATAATATTATTTTTATTTCTATTGTTTATTTTACATCGACCAAAAATGTATTGCTAAACTACTATTGAACTGGACAATATATAATAAAAATTAACAAGGTCTGAGACTGCAACGATGTATGGAAACCATAACATGTATTGAATAAAAATAACTGCGGAAATATCGATAGTTATCCTACAATATGGTCCTAGGCACTTTTATGAATAATAAAAAAATAGAACATTCGAAAAAATTTGTGCACACGTACTAATGACTGACATGTGTTTTTTAGTTTTCGATAATATTATTATCGTTAGCTCGTTTTATCGGTGTCTATATAAGGGAAGGTTTAGCGCGTCTGTTACGTGTGTTTTTGAGATAACCCAAAATTCGACGAATCGATTTTATCTAAGTCGGCACTCATAAAATGTCCCATTTCTCATTTTAATGATTGTTAATATGATTATATTATATTATAGGTCCATATGCATATGACTTCTCTACTTCAGTAAGGTCTCATACCTCCCAGGGTTTATTGCAACATTATGGTACGTCGGTCATGGTCGACTCACACGAAATATTGATTAATTTTATTTACAGTTCATGTTATTTAGGAGCCACTGTATATGATTGTTATTGGTTATCATTTTATCATTAATCTACTTATCTCCCTTTAAGATTACTGCGTTATAGATTCCATACTAAATGACCAAACAGCAATCCTTATGATATTCTGAACGATTTGCGTCTTAGCGTTACTATTCATGAATCTCACTTATCCATCGTAATTTATACCTACTCATTAAAAACACTTTCGATAAAAAAAAAAACGAAATAAATTGAAATATTAATTGAATCACGATTGTTTGTAATTTCAGGCAGAACGTATACAAATAACCTTTGAAAACTTATTTAAGTATTATTATTGTATACAGTTCAATAAAAATATAAAATGAAAAACTATAATTATTGTATCAATAATAATTTATTGGCACCATATTATGGACGTATATAGGATTACTACGAGTTGACCGATATCGTACGATATCCTTTGTAGACGAATAAAGTACATGCGACCAATGTCCATAATATTATATAGGTCATAATAATATGATGATTAGTAATTTTTAATCAAAACGGTTATGGGAAATATTATATAGTTCGTAGAAATCGTTCGTCAATTTCTCTCAGTACAAAAACTGCACCCGCAAATCACGAGAGACTTAAATAATATCATATATAGGCACTTACACGATCGCCCCGATTACGAGCCTATTACGCCGATACCAGCGGCACACCAACCGCGGGGTATCTGCACCGCTAACAACTACAGTGCATTATAATATGAATTTAGATTTTTTCGCACATTACGAACGACAATAAAACGAGACCATATTATTGTAAAATATACGTTTAGGTATTATACGCGCCGCGGCCGCAGTACAAAAACTTTTCACCCGGTCGTGGGGTGACATTATTTTCGGGCGATTGTCCTCGAATGTCGTGGCGGCGCAGATGTGTTACTACGGTGTAGACTATATTATATACATACATCACGCGATGTGTAATATATATTAGTAATAATAATAATAATAATATGTAAGCGGGCAAAAGCAAGCTTCGGGGGTGTCCCGTCCGGTCGATAAATGTATAATATAATGTCTTATCTCTGCGATATAATATGACTTGAAAACGATTTCGGTGCCGCCGTATCCTGTACCGCCGCGGTGGAAAGCGTAGAGATAATGTGCCGCCATATGTGTATTATAGTAGAGGTGTACATAAACACGACCACCCCCGACGAATATCCCCCGGGCGGCAAACACTTCGGATTTGCGTTTTCGCCAGCCATAACAACTATACAACACTAAAGACGGACTTGCGGCATAATAATAATAATAATAACCGCACTGAACGCGCACACATTCGACAACGACAACGACAACAAACAAAATAATAAATGATTATCTATATATATATATACAGTATACACAGTGGACAGTGGTATACCATATGATATACCAGCTATACCTCTTCTACACCGGTTAACGACGCCGCGCCGTGTTACCATTGTGTATATTATATAGGTCATCGTAAATGTTTCGATTTTCTTTATCGGCTGTGCGCGTTTATTTGCAGATATTAATAATAATATAACATAACAATATTATTACCATACAACCGAGGAGAACTTACCGCCATTATCATAATATCACGATATACCTACCAGCTCCTTATTCGTACCTATACGGCGTTATGCGCCGTTGCGACATGTGCATCGCCCGCATTAATATAATATAATGCCCGTCGCATAAATTAGCGATTTCTCAAAGTCAAGGCCGTTTTTACGGTCCCCCCGGATGGCGGCTGTAAGGTAAAAAAAAATAATAATAAATAAACAGTTATATAGTAATATTAATGAGACCGTGGGCGTGTGAACCACGGAACAGCGTTTCCCGTGGCGGTCTCCGAACAACAACTTACCGGCGACACTGACCAAACTCTCGCCACACATGCACACACGTGCGTGAAATCAACGTTGAAAGATAAGACGTTTGCGTATATTATTATTATTATTATTATTATTAATATTGTTGTTTTTCGTCGAGGCGTGCGGCCATAATAATAATAATAATAATAATATTAATATAATCACACTCGATATCTCGGTATTATTACAACACTCGAGTGCATATATTATAGGTACGTTATTGGCCGTCGACGATAATAATATAATGTGCGGTCGGACACACAGATCGTCGTGAAATATTTTACGCATTATAATAATTATAACTATCGTCCGAGTGTTATTATAATGGGCTTCTAATTTATAACCGATCGCCTTCCACACGAATACGGCGGACACCGTATAGTTGCGCTGCAGTGTACGTATATATCATAACATTTTTATTGTTATGATAATATAATAATAATATACGCACTATGTCGACGCCGATACGATCTGTCCACGACGACTGTAATAATCTGTCTATAGGCGTGCAGAGATGTGCGTTTCAGACGAGCTGCAGAATCCCACTGGAAAGTCGATATTTCTTCGGAGACACGTGCATATTGTGACGCGATTGTTCGTTTATGTTTAAAAAAAACATATAGGCAACTAATGCACTCGAGACTAACGCATATAAGCGTACGAAAATCTACATGCTGCGTAAGTCCGCGTTTCAGCAACTATGTGTGGCGCAGCTCTAAATATAATTTCGTTTATATAAAATAACTAACTATATGTACCTATACTTATATTTCATTACACTTTAAACGTTTAAAACGACTTTAACGACGATACAGTCGCAGTTTCAATTATACAAAATGATTTTATGAAAATACTATTTTATTTATGGATGAAACCGGATAAAATAGTCAAATACTGGCCACAATTTCAAAATTCCAGAAGAAACCTAAGTCTGCCCATGTAGTGTGTGTGTATAGGTTATATGATTGAAACAGGGACTGGAACCGAGTCCAAGAGAACCGGTTCTGGAATCGGGACCTTTAAAGTATTAAGAACCGGGACCGGAACCAAAGCCTTTATTTTAAAGTACCAAGGACCGAACCGGAATTTTTAAATTAAATAGGTTCTTTTAAGTTCTTAAATAATTTAATATAATTTTGTTTATCATAATATTTTAATGGTATTACTGTTTTGTGCATAAACTATGTATGATATATGAATTTTCTAATATTTCTCATACTATTAATTAAACCCGCATTCCGGATAAGTATTTAAAATTATTATACTTTTCGATACCTAAATTATCTGAAACCGGCACCAAAATTATTATATACCCTTATTTTTTTTTTATCATTTTGAACCAAAATGGAACAGTTATTTCATTTTTTCAGTACCGGAACCGATACCAATAAATTTAAAAGGTTCCAGTACCTGGGTTGAAATAATAATATTGGTCGCACAATCTCACCGCTGTTGAATAAAATATGTATACGAAGAAAAACGATTTATACCAAATACCCTCAAGATCGTGTAACATATGCAACTTGATGGACATTCGTGTCTAGCATAATATGTCTGTAAGGGTAATGACAATTAATGCCAGAAGATGGTTGAATAATAATGGTGTGGTGTGGCTGTAATTCAGAAGACGGTGCATTTAATTCGTTAATAATAAACTCGACACGAATGCAGTAATAATAAATAATGTACCCTAGAAATCGTTAGTATTTATAAATATTACATCAGCCGAAAAGGATTGGCGTAAAGCAAACTCGCGAAATATTAAGGTATAATGACAATAGTATACACTATACGTGGTAACAACAATCGAACGGACAACGAATTGCGATGTAGATTAATCGAAAACAAAACAAAATATTTCCCTTAATGTTGCGAAATCGGAATAGTTTGTGAAAGCGCCGTATATAGGTACAAGTCGGTACCTCACACAGAACCGAAAACATCTAATTAAATTAATGAAAATCAAAGTTAAGACAGACCCATTAAAAAGTTGTTAATACATAAATTATCATCATACATTGTTAATGTGATGAGATATATTATGCGGTAAGTGAACAATATAGGTATATATATATTTATTAATAATTAACACTAATTATTATATTTTTACAACAATAATACTTATTTTGTAAACCTTATGGCTTATACATAGGTAATGATTGAACTGACGAACCAGGTACCTATGATAAATGTCATATTTATTTTTTTTAATCAAAATTCAATAAATATATTTCATCAATTCCATCTACGAATATTCCTCCCGTCTCCACATGTGCAGAGTATTGCACGGGGATCGTCGATATCGCGAAGGATATTAACCCACGGTATCTGTTGTACAATACTTATAATATAATAAAACTGTCTGGCCATTATACAACCGATTTATGCTATGTGCAGTGTGCGTATATACAACTAATATAATATAAGTATGGGCAGAAGTACATGTTATGTTTCAAGAGATTTTACTGTTCTAGTCGTTCGGAACAAAAAAAAAAACGATCCGTTTCGTGGTAGACGGGGTCGATGTCTTATGTATATGTGCGTTTAATAACTATTTAGATCTCATGTATGCAGTTGTCGAGTTCTGCATGCGTCATTTGCATTTTACTTTATAAAATATTATATTCACCTATACTTAGAAGGGCCGTGTTAAATGTTAATAGAAAACAATGCCGCAAAGGGAGAATTTTCCTCGGGACGCCTCAGCTTGGTAAAATTATATAGGGCACACACACACACACACACACACACACACACACACACACACACACACACACATTATATAACAGCCATTATAGAAGAATAGATAAAAAAGTTTACAATTTGACATGATAGCAATAACCCTTATAAATCAACAGGTACTATATATCAGAATTAATATACATGCAGCCATGCAGGGCCTAGATTATATAACCACGGTTAACTGAGATACCTTGATATTGCAATATGTTGGTAGGTATACTTACTATATGCAATTAATTATATTGGTAATAATGACGTTGACGTAATATGCTAAAAAAATATTTTAATCTATCACATTATGGGTGGCGATAATTAAATAAATATTTTTTTATAACATACACTATAATATATAGAGCCACTTTTTATATTTGGAGGGTTTACCACTCATGTTCTTACCCATACGGAGGGGGAGGAGAGGAGCGCTTGCAAATTTTTGCCCTTGGGCGTCAAATGGCTCAACTACACGGTTCTAGTGCTAATAGTTAGACATTTATAATATATAGAACTCATGTCGGTTTCATTATCTTCTGGTGAAATCTCTCGGTGTTACATTTTTCAAATATAAGAGAAGGTGTATCAAGTCTGCGATCAATATATTAATATCGTGTTGAAACATTTTCGTTTAATTACGTCATACAATTTATTTTTAAAAATGTTTATTTTCTTTAGCTATACTACCATATTCTTCTCTTCCCCCCTCCCTGTTCAACTGACATCAGATGAGGCTCTGTTTGAACCATAATACTCCTATATTCTTCCCCTAGACTGATTTTGAATTAATTGAGTCTCATTATAACTTTTATAGCAGTAAAAAATTAAACCTATTAAAACGTTTCACTGACGTATCACTCAACACTGATTAGGCCTTAATCAATTTATATTACATTTTGGTTGTTGGAACAGTCGAATAATTAATATGTCATAATCAAACCCAATTAACAGTGTACGTCGATATAACTGCAGTTTTTTTTTTTTTTTTTTTATAAAGCTCAAAATGCATTGTTGTTCTTGCTGTAATCGTACGCATTGGACATGGAGTTATTAAGAACATTATCGGTTACGTTATAATATTAAAATAGCTATAAAAAAATTACCGCCGTTGTTCCGACGGCGAATGATGCCAACACAGTCATAACGATCGTGGTGCGTATTTACATAGATAAAATCGACATCAGATTCGATGCAATCGAAAATAACCTAACCACGGTTTCGTTTAATTATGAATAATTTTACATAGATTTACTATCGACGTGCGTCTTACATCGTCCGATGTATTATAATAATATTATGTATGCGAGTACCGTAGGTACCTATAATATATAGTATAAACGTTATTATATTTCATGCATATACGTAGGTACTGCATTATAGGTAGGTAGATATTATTATAACTACAAATGTACAAGGAATAATAAAAATCGACAGTTTGTTCACAAAAATACCTGGTACCCATACCAACGAAAATAATAATAATATTATATACGAACATAGTGTGTACCTACCTACATTGTGACGACTTAATAAATATTGCCTGGACAAAATAATTTCAAGTATTTTTTCAGCATTTATTTTTATGCAAGATGATAACGAAACAACCAAAAGAAACGTTATTATGATTTCTTAAAGTTGATTACATTCGATATGAACTAAAACTTTTAAATGTATATATAGAATAATAATAATTCATTAAAGGTCAACCAATCGGTGTTATAGACCGCAGTGATGGTTAAGCGCATACTTGTGTTAAGTGTACACTTTTCTGCATTATTCAAAAAACTAATTGAAAAATAGATAAATTTGAAATTATTGTATGAGAATTGAATTAGGAATATTCAAAACAATTTAATTTAAAAAATAGTTCAACTCAATTTGTACGAAATAAAATAAAATAAAATTGAAAAATGTGTGCACATTAGGTATATCATCGATATATTATATCATAATGTGGTGACTTAGGTACCTCTTACAGTCTTACCTACTTAACTAACCGTTTAGAATATGTGGTTTTAGACAATTGACGTGGCCAATTGACAAAATATTTAAGAATAGGTACAGCAATTTTTTATGGTGACAATTTCAATTACCTACATTACCTTTACCTACAAACGTCAAATACATAATATCGTTATAATAATATTGTTTTGGATAGTGGTCCCAATACCTTTAATAAATAAATAATGTGTACAACTCGTAAATGCACATTGAATTATATTATATATTTTATATGAGACAGTCGTTGCCTATTTCCGCTACACATAGAGTTGTGAAGACGAGTTTTTAACATTCTATATTTTTTATCTACTCCACCAAGACCCTAAAATGATTAATATTTAATCTCTCAATACCTTGCATTATACAACTCGTCGTAATGTCGTATATTATTATATAGGCGCATTTTATTCGTTTTACATATGTTCATAATTTTATAATCTCGAATACCCAACGTACAATATTATGACTGTAATAATATTTGAATTTTGATAATACTGCCGACGTTAATTCAATGGTCCTGAAAACGATTATAATGTCATTATATTATATACGCGCGAAACGTTTAGTTTTTAACGTTTTCAAGTACTTATCTATCGAATAATAATTATATTTACAGCCACGCCACTGCACTGACTGCATATTGTGTCCTACGAGTTTCTGCAGACCGTAAAATGTGTGCACTTTTAAACGACAAAATATTATATTATGTTATTGTTATACGTATGAAATTTGTTTGAGAAAAAATGATGTTATGACAAACCTACTCTTGTTTAAAAATGTTATACCAAAAGCTTTTATGGTTCTTGGTCATACGCGATACTCGAGTCTTGATGAGTATATAATATTTAAAATGTATTGAAAAAAAGCAATTCAATAAAATCGTAACAGACCATGGGTTTTAGTTGATTATACAATAGCTGTATACCTACTTAATAACGAGCATCAAAATCGGATTAAACGAGTTGATGTGTTTAATTAAACAACTGGACTTAGTCTCTGCTCTACCGGTCCGATTTCAGATTTGTTTACACGGCAAACGCACTCGGTGGCCCTCGACAATTATGCACCGATATGATACCTGCGTGGGTTATCATTTTCGGTGACCATCTGCAGCTGATGGGCTGATATAAATATTCGTTTTAAGCTACCTAACTGATGAAAATTACCACACGCGAACTGGAGCGTTACACAATATTTTTAAGATTGAATACAAAAAAATCTTCCAAAACAAATATGAACATAATATGGGTACCTACGTATATGTATTTCGTCGACAGTTGAAAAACCCAACCTATATACCATATTATTATAATAAGATGACCCCGCATAACCTTGTACATAATAAAAAATCATCAATACTCACAATAATGTGAATGTATTCTGCGGTTTTTTCTTTTTTAGTTACCTTTTGAAAAAACAAATTTTAAATCTTTTTCATATTACGGAGTTAGTTAGGGGACGTCGTACCCGCATAAAATGTAACATAGAAAATCCACGAACCGTGGTTTCATTATACAGTAAGTTAATTAATATTATGTAGGCAGTTAATATAATAATATTAGAGTAAGTTTACTTAATATATCAAATTTGTTGAGGATAATCTAAACTGTGCTCGAGCGAAGATTTTTTTTTCATATTTTTGTTTTAAAATGAGGTATAGGAATTAAAAAAAACAAATATTTTAGTAAGTAGGTATACAACTTATTTTATAATACAGTATGAAAAATAAACTATTTGCTACTCAGAGGTAATAGAACATAGTAAAATATACTAAGTACCTGTTATAATATTATGAAAAAATATTGAGATTTCATCGTGAAAGAACCAAAAATGAGTGCTTAAATTGAAAAAATGTCTGTAGAGAGATGCAAAACTGTAAAATGAATTGTCTACCTAAAGATTTGTACCTATGCTTTCTCGATTAAAATATAATACAGTGTTTGTAGAACATAATATTAAACCCATATCGTTTTTTTTTTACAGGAATCAATTGACAATAATTGTACTCATTATTCATATTAATTTGTTGTTTTAGCGTTTAGACGTTTAGTGTACCTATGTATGGAAGGTGTTGAATAAGTTTCAAACTCGTTTTTTTAGTTAAACGATCCAAATGTGATATAATTGCTGTGTTTAAAGGACGAATGATATATTATTTGAGGAACCTTAACACTATAAGCTGACAAAATATTGGTTTGAAACGAGTTGGATTAAAATGTAATAGAATCGCATTAATAATATATAATAATATCAAATATGTATATAGGTACTAGATAGGTATCGTTAAAATGGTATAATATTTTCTTGTTTTCTTCGTCGAGTGGGTTTTATATTAAGATCAACATATTTTGCAGTTTATACTCCTCCGGTCCACCGTGTTATTTACGATTACAAATACACGTACGCGCCAGTAGTTAAGTTTCTGAACACGTTATTTATTTATTTCATAGTCGTAAAAGTTATATACTATCTCGTGATACAATGCACACTTGCTAATGGCGACTACATTATGGAATAAATACGTACATATATGATTCACCCATATATATGTTATACCTAAGCTGCAGGTAATATGCTTGAGTAAAAAAAAAAATTGTTCGTGGATGGATATCGTCCAATGCATTCGTGGAAGATATATTGGCACACCGCTATATTGGTAATAATTCCAACGAAGGTGTAACATTTTTGAAAAATCGCCTAAATACTTGGGATGTATCATCTGCAGTTAGGATTCTGAATTTGAAATATTTTGAAATTTAATATATCTCTCTTCTTGAAATATTTCAATGAAAAATATTTTTTTTTTCTTTTAACTTATTACGTTCAGTTATCGGTTATAGGATAATTAAAAAATATCATTGACTACACACTAAAAATATCATTAACGAATGACTATTCAACAAAGGTTTACGATTTACTATGTTAATTGTTATAAATTTAACGTACCTACTCCATGGTATTATATATTATGGATTAATTTATTACTTATAAATTGGGTCTCTCTTGGCTATTATTTATTAGTATTTGATATAATAAACGAACTTTTGAAAATGTTTTTTTGCTGTAAGTCTATGACTATAAACTTTGAGATATAATAAACTATTTTTTTTTCACATAATGAAATGAAATATTTCATGAAAACAGGGATTGCATTTGAAAAAAATTCCTTTTTATGTTATTTACAATTAAAATGTTTTAGAAGTTTTGCGTTTATTGTTATTTAAAATAGCCTTAATGCATATTAAATGTATTAATAATAATTAATAACTAATGCGGGTAGGTAATGGCCCACATACGGAATATAATATAATAATTTCTAATATCCGTTTGCATGAAATAAATATTTCTACAAAACCTATATAACTTTTAATAAATGCATTTTAAATTATTTCGTTTTGCGTTATTCTTCGTTCAATGCAATTCTATAAATTGCCTTTTGCGTTATGTTTTGTTTAATGATATATAATATATTTTGTTAATCGTTATGTTTTGTTTTGCAGTATTTCATTATTTTTGACAATTGCTTTCTGTTATAATTACGTTTACAAATTTCAATCATTTTATCGTAAAATCTAACGTTATAATAATAATGTTATTATAACGTTTGCAAACCCTGCAAAAAAATTTAGACCACCGCTTGACGTATATTACGGGCGTTGGTGGTTAAATATTCAATACTGGTGTCAAACTAAAGAGTAATCCCAAAATAAATTGTAATTTTATGGAACATAATAATAATATATTGTGCGTTGAATCCAGAACCGATAACAATCAACATATTTTGTTTTCGATGGCGAGCATCTGTTTCGTTATAAAATTAGTAGGTACATTCACAGTACCTAACTAACCCTACCTATATTATATAAGTACGAACGTTCGACGATGTGCTAGTCTGTATAATTTATCAATTTATGTATCAATAGTGAGTTCGATGGACGAGACTGACATCATAAGACGTAATCTTAGACAAGTTTCAGACGAAAAAAAGTCTTTATTACAATAAAACGAAAACTATATGACACAGAATGTATATTGTAAGGTGAGTTATTGACATAATTATGTTTAAGATACCTATAGACAATAATTACTATGCAACAATATGCACTTATACACGTCACTCTCATGTCGATTGCGGATTATTCGAGAAGGTCACTTTATCTTAACATAGTATAAAACAAAGTAGCTTTTTGCTGTCTGTATGCTTAAATATTTAAAACAACGCAAAGGATTTTGATGCGGTTTTATAACTGATAAAGCGATTCAAGAGAAAGGTTTATATGTTTATAACATGCATAATATAGCAGAGAAACACTGATAATTTTTAATAAATTTACATATTTATGTATAATTGCATTGTGTATTTCGGGTATTTCTGTGACCTATCAGCTATACCTAGCCGGTATAGGGTTTTCATCTACCTGTGACCTGACCTTTTCGATTCTGAGCGGAGTGAGGAAGCTGGTGGTTTTACGATGGTGTTTATTTATTTATTTATTTTATATACTGTATACAACAATTTTACCAGAAGGAGTGCTTCGATTTCAACATATAGTACCTTATCTTTTAGCGAATTAGATCAAGATGGTACTTTAGAGAGGTCATTTTTCGATTTTATCTATTTTAATTTATACTATATATTATATTATATTATATTGCTATATAAATATTTATTTATTTATAAACGGATAGGTATACCTTGTGGTAATACAAATTAAAAGTACACTAAGTTGAATCTCAATTTGACAAATATTATACTGAAATTAAATAATATTATATCTTAAATGAATCAATATTTTAGATTCTGAGCGAAGCGAGGAAGCTATTGGTTTTACAATGGTTTTTATTATTATTTTTTTTTTTTATATCCTGTATACAAAATTTCTACCAGAAGGAGTTCTTCGATTTCAACATATAGTACCTTATCTTTTAGCGAATTGGATCAAGATGGTACTTTAAAGAGGTTATTTTTCGATTTTATCAATAGTTATTTAGTGCCACGGGAAAAACCACCGAAAAATTTACAAAAAACTGCTAAAAATAGGATTTTAATTTCTTGCACTTTGTGTATCACCATAGACACGAATACAAAATTATAATATTATTACGAATGCAAGGGAAATGAAGAATCTGCCAGTGATTGCAAAAAGCTAGAAAGCGGACGGAAGGAGACGGTAACTGACTGTGGTACAAATTTCTACGATGTCACCATACAAAGTAAGTGAATATCAAAATAAAATAACGTGGCCATAATTGATTTTTTTCTGTATCCATTCTAAATTCTAATCGACAAAAACAGATGATTAAAAGTATTTCGGCGTGGTACACGGCTGCGCGCAACTACGATAAATGATAAATGTGTTGGTGCATTAATTGCATGTGCATTAGATTCAGCAATTTATTCAGTGATCGCAGTGATAGCTACCATAAATGCACTGTAGAAAAATGTAACCCTAATGATCACAAAGAACCAACCCCCATGTCACCCAGTTCAGGCAACCCCGGCCAAGGCAACTCGACCGATTCAGGAGGACATCCGTCGTTCACCGGGTCTGAGGTGCAGTGCGTCCTCTTAACCTTGCTGGTGATTGCCAGGATGTTTTACCTGACAATGTAAACAGAGTAACGAAAATGTACTTTTAACTCAGTGTCTCTGTATGGCCTATAAATAAATAATATAAATATTTACGGTAAAATTTGTTGGTGTGTAAAAATCGCCTGTTACAGTAGACTGCTTTACCGGTCACAAAATGGACCCGAAACCACGGTACCGTATATTGTTCAGATACGTAAACGTGTATTTTCGTCCTTAATGTTTTTTTATCGTTTATAATATTTTATTATTGCTAGGTAGTGTATAATAATATATTATTATTACGTTTACTATTTCAACGCCGCGATCGTATCCACATTAAACGGGTTGCAGCAGGTGATCTATATAATATTATAATAATGACGGCGTGTGCAAATAATCTTATTATACATATTATTATAATATATCGTATTTATTTTTGCAAATTAAATATCTCGCCGACAAAATGTCAGCGATCCTCGTCCGCATAACCACCCACGAACCCGTGCATAATATATTATTAACGCGCTCGCACGAACGTGCCTACCTATATATTATACAATATTATTATAGTCATTATTATTATATGCATATGAATATAATATATATATTATATTCGCGTGCATCCGATGTGAAGATTTATGTTTTTCGTCTGGTCGTTTCGAAGCCGTTCGCTTTTGCGCATTAAACGCGTTTGTTGCAGGGAGCGAAATTAGTGAAATAAAAACCGTGATTTATGCTGCAATTCGTTTGCACCCCGTGAAATAATAGTAATAATATAATGCGTCATATATAGGTGGACGAGTATAATTTCGGAGCAGTTTTTGTGTTCAAATTATTGGCGGCGAGTGCAGAGAGGAGCTGGTTTATAACTCGCGACATGCTGGCCTGCTTACCATTATAATATTACATATTATATTATGTTATTATGTGCTCGAGTGGTGGATATTATGTGTGGTTGGTTTACAACATTAGGGCAACGGCTGTACCATCGCCAGACCGCGACTACTGTTATATAATTTATTATTATTATTGTTATCATAATCATCATCGTCCCATGCAACCGTAGCTTAAATCTATTTAGGTACCTACCTATATATTATAATATATAATAATGATAAAATTTTAAACTATACGTCATACAGACAGTATGCGTACGCTAGTCGACAGATTGGATTTTCTAGATTAGTTTGGCCAATGTTGTATTAAGTCATTTAAATATATACGCAGGGGAAAAATAATATTCTTACATTATATTACAATATTATTATTCATATATATATATATTAATATTAATAATACAAACACAGACCACACTAACCGTTGTTCACCGGCATCATCGTAAACTTCAAGAAGCTGTCAAGCCGTGTCGCGTGTGGTCTCGCCACGCAGGTACGGTATATTACCGAAAACCGTTTTTTGTTTTTTTTTTTAATTTATTAATTTTTCCACCGTCTCCTCCGTCTTCTCCGACCGTGTACAGTTGGCCACGCGTTGATTTATCAAGATAATGTGAATAATATTAAATAATATATTCGGGACGCGAAGCCTGGAAAAAAAAATTATTAATATAGGAATAGGCATACACATTATGCGTCTTTTTCAAGCGCATTGTCCCGTCGCACAAGCAGCTATAACATAATAACATCAAAATAATAACATTGATTTCAAATTACAAACCGCAAACTAAATAATATAATATATGTGACGCCATATGTCGGTATTATAATATCGTTTTGTCACTTGTTACCGTCTCGTTAAGTCGTGAAGAAGTTTGGGTAAACTGCTGTCACTGCAACCCATGATAATGCTTAAATATTATAATGATAATACGTATCCAAAAAAGTCGAGAAAAATGTTTAACGTTAAAGGTCCGGTTACGGGTTTATCTAAATAGTATAATATAATATTGTTTAACCACCGTAAACACGCGGCCGATATAATAAGTACAGAAGTGTGTTGCAAGATTATAAACAAAACAACTAAACCTTATCTGACTTGGGAATGCGCGGCGTGACGGGTGCGAAAATATTTTGAACGGCTTTCGACGATAGTAATAATATGAATTTTGCACGCGTAAGAAACGTTTAATCGCGAACAATCGTTGAAAATGTATGAGTATAAAACATAATATAAACAATATAAATATAAATGTATGTATATGTATGTGTGTATATTATATTAGACGTCCATTCGATTTAATCGTAATATTATATACTTGCAAAACTAAAACAAAATATCGATAACGATTGAGCTGCAGGAAACCCGAGTCTCGAGCGTTTAAAATTCCGATCTCCTGAATCGTATTAATCTAAAAACTTTCAGGATACTGTTGCTGTGTGTGTGTGTGTGTGTGTGTGAGGAATAATACAAATGGTTTGAGCGTACATGCAGATGTATCTGCAATAGTGCAATTTTTTTTTTTTTATTTGACTTTATTATTTTTGGTTCACGAGAATATAGTTGAACCAATTTTTAAATAAAATTGTTTTGAATTGGTACAATATGATCATAAGTAAGTAACATATGTCACATTGTACATACTTATTAAAAATATGTATTCAAATCGTGCTTCCTGTAAAATGTACGAATATACAAATACAAATATGAAGTGTGCTATTTATAAAATAAGCCAAGTAAAACGTACAAAGCAGTACTTAAATCGGCTGAATTAATCGCAAAAATGTATTCCACTTGTCTTATTAAATTGAAATGATAATGTTTTGTAGGTAAATGCATGTAATATATAGTATAACACGAGTCGACAGATCTTTTCGGTAAGGTTAATTTTGTTTTAAAACTGGCTGCGTTTCAGTGTCCATTTTCACTTTTCAAAGACGGTTCAGTTTCAGAATTCTTATAGGTTTAACTACCACGAAAGACACGATTTTTCAAATGAACTGACGTGGATGATAATATAATAGTATATTATCAAAATAACGCCACTGTACCGCATCTAATAAACCTATCAACGATACCTTCAAACATATTTTTATAATAATAGTAGACAGCTGTGGACCTTTCATAATTTCTCCCATGTGAAGTTATTTTATAAAATTGCGTGCATCCGAAAAGTTATATCAAACTGTTGAATATTATTGAGATTGAATATTTTATGATATGAACTATAAAAAATTATTAGCTTGAAATTGCCAGCAATATGTATATCAGCCGTTCTTGTAAAGCTTATATAGAACTGGAATGTGCAAAAATACAGTAAATGGGGTACCTTTATAATATATACCTAATTATTGTTGATATAATATACTCGTAGATTATATTCACCGTTGTAGTAATATTATAGGTTTTAGATAATCGACTATTTTCTGCAATATACGTGTATTCAATAAGTTCTACTCGTATGAGTCACAATAATATGTGATCGATACACAAATATATATTATAATGTCACAGTTCCATCATCAATAATCTCTGGTAATGAGAAAACTCATCGTTCTCATGCGAATAAAAATAAATAATATCGCATCTACCTATTTGAATCCAAATCGTTTCGATCGAGCACATTACATTAATTATTCGAAGGATCTAGATGACTCCACACTGATTCCTAATTATTGTTAATATAAGGAACTCGTATGTTCACCGTCGTAGTTGTTTATAGGTTTTAGATTATTGACTATTCTCTGAAATCGATCGTGTGAATCACAATAATATGTGATCGATACACAAATATATATAATATCCCAGTTCTATCACTATCATTAATCACTGGTAATGAGAAAACTCAGCGTCCTTAAACGAATTAAAAAATTTAAAATACCCATTCACCATCCACGTATAATTTGAATCAAAATCGTTTCGATCGAGCATTAATTATTCGGAAGATCTACACGATTTGATCGTTTGGGCCGCTAGATAAGGTTTAAGTATATTGTTTAGAATTGTATCGTATCGAATTATGCGCGTGGTCTGAAACACGTGCGCAAAGGATGACTGAGGTAATGACGACAATGGTGTCGACGAATAATTGAACAGCGTTTTAAACGTTCGGAGCTTTATTGGCGCTCGTAATCTGCAGTGCAGCTTATTCGGTATTTATAACACATATCACTTAAGAAATAACTTCGCGTCGATCATCGGTCGTAATTTATTATTATTATTGTTTTTCGTCCATCGTTGAATTAAGTACCTATGTACCTATCTTATATTATTGTGGGCTATAATGTATACACATCGTGTTCGTCGAAATCGTACACATTACAGTAATGTTTACTGCGGGGTTTTTTTTTTATCGAAACCATCAAATTCAAAAGTACAGTATTATATCATAAACGTAAAGAAACATCCAATTGCAAATAACATAATAAATAACACATATAATATTATGTTTGTTCGGGATTAAAAATAAATCATTCATAGATCGCAAACAATAAAAATGTTTTATAGTACCACGGTGACCTATATAATATAATTCTTCTATCGAGTGAAACCATATATATACATATATTATTATTGCTGAATGACGTTATATTTTATGATGACATTTTATAATATAAATATAATATACACCTCATAATTTATAGATACGTGGTTCAGCAGTTGAGATGACAAAAAATGTATGAATATAAAATATAAATACATATTATATATTCATTTAATTTGCGCAGCATGCACTTGACATTCAAAATAAAGTTTGCCTTTAATATTATATTTAATAACCTAAAGGCTAAAATGATTTTTTATTATTATAGTAGATCTTAGCGCATTGCAGAAAACAAAAACCAATATGCAGGCCATAATACATATATGTCTTATAATATTATAATATAAGAAACTATGTACTTACGTTAAAATTATATTTTAAACTCTAATTTATTAAGGATCTCTATTAATATACCATGGGACCTAGTTATGTAAAGAACGAAACTCAAAGTAAATTTCGTAATAGGTACTTGATTTTAACTAATAAGTTGATAATATAGTTTCAAGCTTGCAGACATTATATCATGATATATTAATATATTATGAATGATTTAGAAGATTTTTCCGAAATAGATATTATGCAACATTTTCCCAGCCTAGATGATATGACTTTACGTACCTATATATTATATAGAAGGTATTGTTCAGCTACCGATGTCAAACATATACATAAAGTACCTATACATATCGTTACGAATTCACAGGGAGCCAATTTATACCATCCTAATAATACACTATAGGTATATATTATAATATATTGCGATATGTGTAAGTATACGCATTACACCTGAAACGTGAAATAGATTTATTCATTTAGTGTACGCCATAAAACGTATATGCGAGCAACTTATTACAGTGGCTAAGCTTACGAAACAATTCAATAATGTCGTGTATCCAACAAAATATAATAATATGTATCATTATTTTGATGACGGGTACATTATTTCGCGCTTGACGGCTAATTGTACGCTCTAATGCAGCAGTGGTATTCGACCTTTTTGAATCACGACCCACTTTTTTAGTAAATAAATGTTCACAAACTATTTCCTTAGTCGGTCATGAAAGGGATAAAGGCTTTAGCTCGAGGGTGGCCAACCTGCGGTATGCGTGCCTTTTGCGGCACATTTTATGTCATTGAATGGCACACTGGCGACAAATAAAATTACATATTATTATAATTTCCAAATATTTCTAAAATTATGTATTCCAATATTAATACAATGTAACACAATAATTTATAATTGTATCAAAATAACAAGAATAATATAATGCAATATAACATATTATTATTTGATTAGAATCTATAATAAAGTCAGTCCTGCTTTATAGCTGCTGGTTTCGTGTATTTTCCCGTGCATAGGTGCGTGCCCAAAACATTTCCAAAGAAGTTTTATTGCACATTTGTTAAGTTTGGGATCACAACCAAGCCCAATAATAATTGATTTTTTTATGTCAGTTGACATTTTGACTGTTATTTCTGTAAATGGTTGTTTAACCCATTCATAACTTATATTCAATTCATAATAATTTATAATTTTATAATTTTAATTTTTTTTTTTTTTAAAAGAAGACCTGTTGAAGTCACTGGTTGAAGTCCACCAATCTAATGTATAATATCTATCTATGCACGTGGTAACTTACGGCTGTATCAAAACTGTTCAATATTATACGTACAACATAACATTATATAGGTATTGAAGCGCACTACGATAAAAAAGCTCGACAAAGATAATTACATAATTGTATGATGTCGACGTGTTTGTAAGTGTTGTAACACATCAGTGCTGAAGTCGTTATCAGGATGAATGTAAAAAGTGAAAAAAATAACCGTTCACGTATTCCAAGTGAATAAAACGATTTTCTACGTTACCCATAATATGATTTCTTATTGCTCTTCGTCGTCTAGTCCACGAAACGTAGACGCCTATATTATATTCGCGTATAATTTACCTATATAAATATGATATCTCACGCGTTATTATGAGAAATCATAATATTATATTAACCTACCTGCGATCTCCAAACGATCTCTCGGCCGTGATTTAATAACAAGACTCGGCCGATCTTAATCGCATAACGCGTATGCTAAACTGTTATGGGTATTGCAGTCAAACGAATTTTAATGGTAATAGTGGCCAGTATTCGTATAATACACCTGTACATAATATAAATAATATGTCTAGCGTTTGTATATATATATATATATATATATACACACGTGTGTGTATAGTATAACCTGTCTGAAGACTAGTCGAGATCAGATAATGAGATGGAAGTCCGATATAAATATTATAATATATATTATTATATAGAGACAAATTTGCTCGGCGTGAAAAACGCTCGCGTCACTCACTCGCGAATCGCATAAAATTATATTAATAAAAACACACGCTAGACATGATACTATTACATAAGGGTTATATTATAGACACATATTATTATAATATTATGCGCTATGTTAAGACGTAATAGCGGTAATACTCATTACTCGCAAGGTCACTCATAATTATTATTTGCGAGTCGTTGCGATTCCTATGTTACCTATATAATCGTAATTGTTAATAATTACCACCTAATATAATAATATAGTGTTCTAGGTTTCCGATTATTGAATAACCCACATCACTGCTGCTGGCACTTCGATTCTCAATATTATTATAGATAACATCGCACCAGAATGACTGACCACGTGACTATAATATCTCCTTAACTATTATTAGTAATTCTTTGGTGTATGGTAAAATTAATGTTGTAAGCCAAAACTGCCTAGCTTTCAGGAAGATAAAAGAAAACATTGAAGAATCATTCAAAACCGTTGATAATAATGTCTTGGCTGATAATTAGTTTAATTTAATAAACTAGTAAGACCATTTCAAAATTATTTCTGTCAGATATTAATTAGACATGGGTACATATTTTGTGCCTAATATAATGTGACTTAAAAGTTAAAATGTTCTAACCAAAACAAATTTCACTGTTAGTGAGTTATAGTTTTGTCTTACGTGATCTGTACCAAAAAAATATAAAATATAAAAATGTTTGATTCTAATCATACTATTAGCCAAAAATGTCAATTTTTGACCTAAGACATTTATACCATATACCAAAGAATTGCTATTATTTATTTATATATTTTAAACTGCATCGTTAAATACAATAGCGAATACCTATAATACAACTATATATATATAAGGTGTTTACACGCTCAACTGAACTGCGCAAACCAATATGAGGTATTCTGAACAGTCAGTTTGTGCAAATGAACTGAGTAAATTATTCAGGTTTAGATATTCAATTATTGATACAAATTTTTATTCAGTTCTAATTTGACACTGAAGCAAAAATGTCTCGTCCATTACCGAACCGGCGTTCTCTATTCACGCAGTGTGTGTGTGTGATTAAAAAAAAAAAAACAATTAATACTTAAAAAAATTAATGAAAATAAAATAAATAATAAGAAGTGGTATAAGAATTGTTGTTAAGATTAGGGTATAAGGTACCTACATCATGTTTTTTGATATTCACAACGGGAAGCCTATACAATTTTAACAGCGCGGCGCCTTCTAGAATATTCTGGTGCGTTCGTGCCGCCACACAATCATCCAATATTACAGAGTGATTATTAACAGTTAACACTCATTGTCATAAAAAGTATTTACGTTTTAATTTTTATGTTCTTTACTGAATTTACATTTAAATATAATATGTATATGGATAATATATTAATATTGGACATTTCAATATTTATTTATTTATTATGAAATGGGACGAGCCCAACACAAATTGCAGATAGTAAACTTAAAGCCAAAGTACAAAACAATATATATTATAAAAATTACAGACAAAGGATTGGAATCGACGCGTCACTCGACACCTCACTAGGACCAGAAACCGTGGACAACATCAAGATGTTAGACTTCTTAAAATCAATCAACTTATTCAACTCAATCTAATAACTTTGTATACTTTCCTTTATTTTACCTCCCCAAACAGGTCTTTATAATGTATACTTAGTGTTACAAACTTCCCTCCCTATCTACTTCACTTTAACTAATGGCCTTAGATGCCGGGTTGTAAATTATTTACTAGATCAATAAAAAAAAAATAAAATAAAATAACAATATATATCTTTGGTAATATACATTTCATAAATGGTGACTGCAAGTTCAGACTACCAATAGGAACGACGAATCTTCGTTTGAAATTCTCATACCTGATTCGTAAAATAATAGGACTGTTCCGTAAATAATTCAGAGAAGAAAAGGGGATATCTATGGAAGAGAAAGACACTATAGGTACATGAATTTAAAAAAATAATATTATAATTTCAAACAATAGTAGTTAATAAGATGTTAAAAAGATAAAATGTTCGACGAGTCGCCGGTGTGGAATGGAGCGCAGGTGTACCCCGCAAAATGTTGGTCCATTCCTCCTCTCATCAAAGCGTATAACATACTTATATAAGTGAAAGTTCTTAGTTTTTAATTTAATTGAGAAAAATGTTGCTCTAATGAATTTAAAATCAAAAATTCAAGTCGTCATCCAACGAAGCCAAATCTAAATATACATACCTATTGAACAGGGGTGGACCTTCTTTGTCTATGTGACGTCTATACGTTTATGTACGCGAAAATATGTTTATTCAGTTGTGATGTAAGGAAAATTAGTTGGAGGTGGGCAAGGCCTAGGCTTTATGAATAAATGTCATAATGGCCGATGGATTACTACAAAACAAAAATATAAAACGTTCAAGTAAAAATCAAAGGTATACATTTCTAAAAATAATTAGTATTGAAAAATCTAGAATAAGAAACAAAAACAATAAATAACAATAATACAAACTTAAATATTAATACAACATGTACCTACGTGAGTATAGTACTTAATACATTATTCTTGTTATTCATTAGGAATATTTCCGCCTCTGCCCCTTCTACCACCACCACCAAGCCATGAATACGGCACTGTGTATGTATGATACATTATTGGCAGGTAATACAGTTCAGATTTGTTTTTGAAATTTTATACTTGTCGTTTCATATATAAACTACATAACTACATAATTTATAAAGCAACAAATCGAATTTAGGCTGTTTAATATAAAAAAAAAAACCTAGTTACATTTTAATCATTTATTCTTAAAATATTAATAAGTATAGTTAGGCCGGGGGATATAATCATAACCGCCTATGTCTGCACTCTGCCGTTACAAAATAATAGGGACTTGAACCAAACCTAAGAGATTCTGGAACCTTTATTTTAATATATTAAGTACCAAGAACCGAACAGGAATTTTCAAATGAAATCGGTTCTTTTAGGTTCAAAAATAAAGTAATTTTATTTATCATAATTTTATGGTATAACTGTTTTGTGTATAAACTATGTATGATCATATGAGTTTTCTAATATTTCTCAAATTATTAATTAAACCCGCATTCCGGATAAGTACTTAAAATTATTTTACTTTTCGGTACCTAAATTATCTGGAACCGGCACTGAAATTATTTGGAACCGAAACTCTAATTTTTTTTTCCGAAACAAAACAGTTATTTAATTTTGGAGAACCAGTACCGGAACCGACACCGATTAAGTTCAAAAGGTTCCAGTACGTGGTTGCAAACTTACAATATCACATTATACGTCAATTAGTCCTCGGGATTCGATCTAAAGGCCAATTGTTATGTCGTTTTGCAGTAGTCGCGGCGAGATGGCTTCCGCGGTATACGTCGGTATATCTGGTATACTGACTAGACGGTTTGTTCCCAGCCCGGCCGACACCGTATGTAAATGTGTTCGACACGATTTACCATTATCGTGAGATTCTGGAAAACGGTCGGATTTTAATTTTTATTTTATGTGGGCGTTATGGTAGGTATATTATTATAATAATATATGTATAGTGTGACGCATCGTCCGGACGGTGTTCGGCTATTAATGATAATAAAATATTATATAATACGATATTAATTTTACGACGTCAGCCGTGTCTTCGGCTTGTTAATGCCACTCGTATACATTATAATAAAATATATCATATTATCATATAATGTGTATACCGATAGCAATTAAGACGTCATTTTACGTAGACGAGCCTCTGATCAGTTGCCGCCACCGCCTCACTACAACGGAGGGTCGTCGGTCGGATAGACCCGATGTACATAGGTCAAAAAGGGTATGTGCATTAGCGGCCATCCCCGTTAAAAATTAATACGCGTACCTACTTACCGCGGCACAGTATTTCGGATTGCGTCTCAAAATAAGTTATATTTTACAGGTATTACAATATATTCATTAACACGACCGGTACCCAACTTGCGACTTGAGTTTTGAGCGCGCAACTTGGCTATATTATTTTTTTTTGTCTCCAAACAGTGCAACAATAATTATTATGTGTGCTACTCAGTGCAAGTTGTGCGTGATGCACAAGGGCACTTCACATCTAAGGATCCCCCCCAAAACCGAATGTCAAGTCACCGCACGAATACTTTTTTAATTACAACAAAAACACTAAAACCGTTTGATGATAAATCGTGGTTATTTTCCGTGTGAATAACCAATTTATTATGTCTACGAAATTTGAAACTCAATAGCTTATAAACAATGTATACAGGAACCATGTAGGCGAAAAATTTTCAAACCTAATCGATGTTGTACATTTTTAACTAGAAAATTGAGGTCCTAATTATTACTTCGAACGATCACAAAATTGTATCGTAGATTTATCGTTAATTTTTATAATTCTATTATTAAAAACTTATGAGGTACCTCGTATTACATTTTCAGGAATTTTGATTAACTTAATAATTTGAAGCTTCATAGTAAACACTTGCATACGGGTTTCAGAGTTCAAAGCTGCGGCACTGCAGCCAGCTATAAAATGGTTGACCATCCAAAGTACCAACTATAATATGTAGATTTACTTTCCTAACCGAAAAATGATTGAAGTTGAATATTGAAGCATATTTTTTACTGAGCCGACTGACAGACTCCAGGCACGAAATTGTCATAAAAATGAATATCGCTAACGAACTTATATGTTGGAAGGCTACATGGAAAATGCACGTTTTTATTTGAAAAACACACGTTTGTATCTTCGCAGGACACTCTTTAAATATAGTACAAAAGACTCGAAAATTTGAAAATTGGACTTAAATTTGACGTACAGTTAATTAATATTATATTTAAAAATTCTAATTTCAAATGACTGCATTGTTGGAGTACAAAAAAATGGGGTGAGCAATATAATATGCTTGGTGAATCACCCAGTATAATATGAGTACAAATTAATCCCGCGGGCAGACGTTAACAGAGATCTATATTATATTTCTCGATGCGTCATATGACGTATATTACTTGGTGTAATTCGTTATAATAATATAATATATACTACCTATATAGCTGTTTTCCGTGTCCGTGCGTGCAGCCGTACATATTATATAAGTCTAATTTGTCATATCGTTTTGACGTTCGGCCGGTTGAAAACTCATATTATTATTTAAACGCCGCAATTCGTCGTTATTTATTTCCGATGTAGAATACATACGAACGTGTATGCGATATTGCACGTAATATACTGGTATTATATGTTTTAAAGTGGAAAATACCCATCACATTATTATAATTTTTGCAAAAGAAGTCAACCGCATTAGACGATAAATTAACCAGAACGAAACACCTCTGTCACAGCATGAGGGCTTATTTTATTCATTTTTTTTGGCAAATATCCTAATTGTGAGTTTATTATTTTATTAAACTAACGACGCGACGCTTTCAATAATATGTCTAACAAAAAATAAGCAAACACAGAGTACATTAATATATTATCATTATATTTTATTCGTATCGTTTGAAAAAAAAAAAAAACATCTTTGTCACGAATGAAGTCCGAATGGCCAATTGATAGCTTAATCTCGTGATATTATAATATGATACATTGTTTGTATTGGTCTTTTATTGATGCGGCTTTATTCATAATCGATGAAATTATTTTTTATTTAATATTCGTCGAGTCAAGTTTGTGAGTTTTCGATATATTTCAATTTTCTGTTTAGGTTAAGGTTTAGCTCTATATATCATTGCGACCGCGACTAGACAGTTAACGAATACCTATAATTTAGTTCCTTAAATCTTTTTGAAATTATTTTTAAGCATTACCTTTGCGTCTGCCATTCATTTGAGGATAGATTTCTCTCTATTTTCCACCTTTCCCCTCCATAAAAAAAACCAATTTTGCAAAAAAAAATACAGTGTCGAGTCCGACTGTTATAGTATGACTGTAAGACTGTTGTATTTAAATAAAATAAACATAACATTATTATATTCTAGAGTTGCAGGTAAATCGTTGTTAATTTATTGTTATTCAAATTGTTTTATACCCTTATAATATGCAAGCACCACCTGTACATACATAGCATCCGTACACTCACCGGACGTGTCGACAGGAATCATTATATTCGTAAATAAAAAAAAATAATATATGCGTGTAAATATAAACAGATATTTTGATACGATTCGTTACGAGACGTCTTATTTATTTAATATGTTGGAAATATCGTAATAACAAAAATAACAAACAACGTGGTTTGTTTAAGTAGACAGATGACATGTTGTTGAAAACGGAACCAGAAGTTACGATGTTCCAAAACCTTAAGAAAAAAAAAATAATAAAACGAAAAACCACCGCATTATTTTATGAATAATAATTACTATTTAATTCCAATCAGCCGCCTATAGGACGCGTTATGTGGCAGGAATAGGAAGGTAGTTGTAAATATTAATATTATACTCTTACCTATAATATTATATGTATATAAATAGTGTATGTTCTTTTTTTATTATTACGTTGGCCGGTAAATGGCATTATATTATATTTTATAATAATATTATGTTCCCGGTG
Organism: Acyrthosiphon pisum; assembly: GCF_005508785.2. Classification (NCBI taxonomy): domain Eukaryota; kingdom Metazoa; phylum Arthropoda; class Insecta; order Hemiptera; family Aphididae; genus Acyrthosiphon; species Acyrthosiphon pisum. The sequence continues at coordinate 84,139,650 of NC_042493.1, forward strand.
ATATGTTATTGTAAGATCGAATATTGATGCCGAAAACGAATCTTAATTGGCATTTACACATTATTATACCACATACCCATGACCATGGCTTTTTATCTTTAGAACAAAAAATTAAATAACTAGCTCTAAACAACTAGTAAGAATTCTGATTTTAATACGTCAAATTTTCAGAAAAATACCCCACTGGTCCACTGAATAATTTACAGTTCAAAAGGGATGTGGGATCTCGTTTGAAAAACAAAAACGAAAGTTTATATCTCCACAGGAAACTCCTTAAATAGTACAACCCATTTCAAGAATTTGAATATGTGGTCATTATGCACACCTATTTAAAAGTCTAAAAATCAGATATTGAATAACTAGATTGTTGAAGAAAAAAGTGGATAAGCAAGCTTGGTGAAACATTATATATATTATGGGTTATGGCATATGGGAATAGTTACTGCGGAGAATCGCAAAGCATGCTCACCATGATTTCTTTTAATAACCAATTAATTTAAATTCTGGTTTTCGACATTTTTAAGTATACTTTTTCAGGACCATAATTTTCAACAATTAGATTTGTCTGCCGATTAAGGAGACAGCGAGTGTCGTATTGCGATACCAATATTTGTTCAAATGAATTAAAATCACTATTTATCTGTCAATTGTTAAACAGCTTAATTTTTTATTTTTTATTTTGTGAATCTAAACTGAAATTAGAGTCAGTAGTTTATTAGTTACTTTAAATGATATAAAAATTCTAAGTACCTATTTGATAATATATGGTCATTATACTTATAAATTTGAGGGTGGTTTCTGGTATAAAATTGGATTTAGTTGATACATTAGAGGAAAGGGGAATTGGTGGTAAAAAGTGAGTTTCCTTTACTTTTCAAAATATAGCTGGGAAAAACAAAAAAAAAATTATGGAAAATGGGTATACATTATACACATACGTACATACCTTAGTCATATGTCATGTTTCATCTCAGCCTACGTGTTTTCCCCTCGCTGTTTCTCAAATATTCGTACACTCGACCACTGACGCTGTACAAACGACATCTCAAGCCGAGCCTTTACTCGAATTTAACGTCCTCCACCGTGCGTATTACATAATGTACCATAATATTATCCCTCTGCACAGGACATCGTAAAACGCAGACATTTTTTTATACTGTGGCACTTGAGAATTTGGGCGAGTCGAAAATTTGGATGGATGAAACTGAAAAAAAAACTCTCTCTAAAATATTATACCGTACTAGCTGTGCCGTTGGGTTTTTTATGAGTGGTTATTTTATACAGCTTCTTTATACGGCAAAAGTGGATGTGATTATGCGGTACATAATATCTATGTGTTATAGTATACGACCGGCTATGTCGAGTGCCCTTCAATACAGACTGTCAGCGTATTTTTATTTTTATTTGCTAGTGCAGGAAAAACTGAATTTGTTTAGATCCTAATACTCCAATACTCAATGTTTCTATGTTATGTCTTATGATTCATGAAAAAGTAGGAAGAAAATATAATTAGGTGCTTATAGTTGGGTTAATTTATAAGATTAATTTTCTTCAATAGTTGTATCTAATATAATATGTGTTATCAAGTATCAAAAATATTAATAAGATATTTTCATATTTTAAATTTAAATAAATAATAGAGTTGTTTTTTTGTGACCTCCATAGGTGTAATATTGTACTTTTCAATTTACTGATAACATTGTTAATCCATTCAATTTTCCATGAATCAAAATACAAGATTATTATAAATAATTTATTTATATCGTACCTACGTACCTATTTATTCATTTGTTTTCAATTTTTTTTAATATTTAATTTTTCATTTGGAAATGCAAAATATTTTATTTAAATTGTTCATACAATAGTTATACAATATTTTATTTCAGCTTGATATATATCTTATCCCACTCACAAAGGGCGCTGTACTGCCTCGTCAAAACAAAATACAATCTTACGAATTTCAAATGCCCTAACGACAGCGCCTATACGCCTTGTACGAATTACCGTCTAATATTACAATAAGTATTATCATTAATAGCAGTTTAGTTTATTAATTGATTTACCTAATTAGTTTGACGATTGATTTAAATTGGTAGTTTTGTATGTATAGATAATAAACCTGGTGTACAAATCAGGAACTGAAACCTTGATGATTTTTACGGTTCCGGTTCCGGTTTGTTCCTGGGGAACAACTATAATTTAAGTTTCGGTTTTTTTTTTTGGTTTTTAAAAAATAAAAAAATTATTACCTGTTAAGATTTTATACTTATGTAAAAAAAATTTTAGAGTTAAAGTATCAGTTCCGGTGAGGTTCTGGTATTAAAATTATATTTGAATAAGGGTTTCGGTGGGATTTTGGTTACCAAAATTTATAGCAAAATGTGTAGGTATAAGTGGGCGGTGGAAAATTGATACTGTTTACAAACTATGTAACAAATAATGGAACTATACTATTACAATAATTGTATGATATTATGGAGACCAAGCGAACAATATGATCTGATCAAAATAGAGTCCAATCCATGAAATATCATTATAATGCGTATCTGCTATTGCATACCTACTGTCACGGCAGTGTATCTACAACGATCGAAATCGTTTTCGTCCGCCTATAGGTTCGCGTACAATAATATTATTATAATATTATATTTTAAGCGTCGTACAGAGGTTAGACCTTTTATTTTTTCATAACCTTATGATCGCTCGGCTCATGACCTTACCACTCGGCTACTCGTATATATTTTGTTTCGGTCTTTCGGACTTGTATGCGCCGTCGTTAAAATATAACATACAACGTAAATCGTCCACTGGAATTTCATTTTTTTTTTTTTTTTATCGTCGAAGTAAATTTTATAAGTAAACTATAAATTTATTTTTAGTAGTTATTCAGACATATGATGCACGTTTAATGCTTTTTATATGGACGTGTATATATTATTATATACGAACGTCTATTATTCATTTGTTCACGGTGAATTTACTTTATATCCGTCTCTTCTTCGATTAGCGAACGTGTTCGAAAAATACACAGTTTTTTTTCTCCCGTAGGCTTGTGTATTATTATTATTATTACTGCAGCCGACAAAGTGTTTCCGCATAAAACGAATCCTTTGATGTCAGAAAAAATTAATTTAAGGGACACTTTGTGTACGTGCGCAGTCCTTTTAGAGTTGTGTATCGCGTTTGTGTGAAAAAACAAGAATTATACGACATTTTAATATATTTTGTTGTAATATACGATACCGTTGATAAAAAAAAAAATAATAATAA
>NC_042493.1:84144451-84165861 GCF_005508785.2 Acyrthosiphon pisum
CAGACACAAAAAAAAAATAAAAAAAAAAACACACACATCATTGTAAAATCAATACATTCATCGTTCCACTCAGAATCTAAAATACACTCTAATTTAATTTATGTTACGATAAGAGATAATTTTAATTTTTAGCTAATAGATAGATATGTGTTAAAGAATTAGTATTACGGTAGGTATTGTTTCTGTAGACACTATATTATATTATATTTATAATATGATAAAAAATTAATTCAACGTTGTCATAATATTATTTAGGTACGTAACTGAACCTATTTATTGGTTAAATAATAATAATAAATAATATTCAAAGATGCAATAATGACGTGTAAATGTGTAATACCACTTAAATGTTCATAATATGTTTAAGAGTATATACAAATTCGTTTCTTTTGGGTTTTCCATTCCATTTTATTTTGTACTTTTTAAGTTTATTTGACAAACTACAAACTCGTGTATCATTTGAGAGTTAAGCTATCCTATACTCGTTTAGTAGATATTATGGTACCTATATTATTATTTTGTATTAAATCATTCGTGATTTAGTGAGTCCCGTTGGCGAATAAATAGCTACTTTTCAGTGAGAGAACTCGAAAGCTTACAAATGATCTTTACTTTTTAGTATGCTATAATAAAGCGATAACTTATTATTTTATATTCACAAGCCATATGTGTTACTATAAAGATAAAAAACAGCGGCACATTTGAAGAAAAACATTTAATTTTGAAAACAATTTTCCACCATTAAACTATATTATATGTGTTGATATTAAATCTTAGACAGTAAGATAAATCAATAATTTTAATAAAACAGTGTGTATAAATTTAAATAGGATGTGAACAATAATCGACAACGGTCAACCGAATTGAATAAAATAGCAAACGCAACATTTGTCATCCCCTCCCCCCACCACCAATTGAGCTATTAATATTCGACTATAACATTATAATCACATAATATTTAATCTATGCGCGCACGGTGCGAAGAGGATGTCATTTTTTTGATGTTCTTGAAGTAAAAATGTGTATAATCGAAAACAAGCGACTTTTCGAATCAAATTTATGGCCGCCTGTAATAATTACACCACTCACACACACACACACACGGCTTATGGATCGTCTTTTGATTCCCACAGGTACAAACACGGTCTTCTCCGTCGCCGTCGTCGTCGTCGACCAGCAGCATGCCGGATGGTGTTTTGTGATTAATTAAAACGTGTAATTGTTTTCAAACACCGATCCGGATTGTTGGGCCCCCGGGGCAACGTGCCGCGGTCCAATAATATTATATTATATACTATAGTATGTATATAAATGAGATAATATGTATATATACAGTATATAATAATAATAATAATAATAATAATAATAATAATAATAATGCATAATACGAGTATATACAACATAGTGATTTGTTCAAAATATATATATATTATTATTATAACATTTTTTTTCTCTCAACTTAGAACTAAACGACCTCCGTTTCACGTGCGCGGCCGAATGATAAATAATAACGACATAAATCATTAGATATAATATTGCCAACCCGCTTCAACACCGCAATCCATCGATCACAGTGGTAGGTAGGTATAGTAGGTATACCTACAACTTAAAATATTATCTAATGGATGTCTAGATGAGCAGAGTCTGTATTATAAATAAAGGTATCTGGTATTTACGTCATCATAAACATAGTATAATATTATGTAGATTGAAGACCATACTGCATAGATAAATAGATTATATCTGCGTAAAATGACTATACGGTGCATCAGAATATAATAATTACAATGGACGTCTAAATATTATAGGTATTGTCGTAAATACCGATTTGTGAGTGTGTGACATAAATTTTATAATCAGTATTCGTCCCACGGCGTAAGTGCCAAGTAATATATTATAGTATATACCCTCATTACTCGACATTATACTGAAGGTGGATTTTTTTTTATAGATTAGTCTACTAGTTTACCAGGTTAAGTACTCATATAGGTACACTTAAGAGTTGAACATTTTTTTTGATAATTTTAGTATGGTGAAAAAACAATATTTTTGAAAAATTTAATTTTAATTTTATTGTTTCAAGTTTTTTTTTTTACTTCATTGAGCGTCAGCATGTAATATGCATTTTGAATTTTATACTTCAAAGCAAATATTTTCCCGAGAATTCTAAAGTATGATATAAAAATCTAATTTAGAAAAATGTATTCATAATTTATAAGTATTTAAAACCTAGCTGTAGTAGATCAATATTTTATTTGGTACCCTGCTGTACTCATTTAAACTTAAAATAGGTGAGTTTAACCAATAGGTGTACCTATTACCTACTCGTTAAAAGTATGTTTTTTAGAAATTTAAATTCTCAGAAAAATGTTTTGCGGCAGAATAAAAATGCATGTAGAGTCACATTCGAAAAAGTGATAATCTCAATAAATCATAAAGATATAAAATTGTAAAAAAATTGTTTTCAAAAATGTCGTTTTGTAAAATACCTACTTAATGCTATAATATGTAAAAAATAATATTTCCAACAATGTTCGACAAAACAATTGTTTACCTTATAACAAGACTCACCTCGAATGCATTATACGTATTATTTTGTGTGTGCATTTGGAAAAAAAATATGATAAAAAATATATTATTATATTATGTTACGACGAACGCGGCGGAATAGGAGCAATAAAACAACAAACGCCTCGTACACTGTACACAAACCGAAAGGGCTGCAGATGACTCGTCGGCGTGGAAGTGTTATACATTTTTTTTTTTTTTTTTTGATTTACCGTGCCCCAGAAATACTTCTCCACCGAATGTCAGTAAATATGATTTTGGATCATATACGTGTTTGAGAGACCGCTGTCGAAGAAAACCCGCAGTGTGGCTGCGGTATGTTGACTCGCGATTGTATGGAACTCGGGTCAACAAAAAGAGTAGATAACGAAGAATTCCAGCGTGGCGGCGCTGCATTGTACAAAAAAATCTATAGTAATAATATGTCTTATTATTTCTGTACACAGGTATAGATATGCCGAGTGAGAGATTAGAACGATTTTACGGGCGCATTATGTATAGTGAAATAACGCAGCTCTTTGATTATAGGTATGGAAAATGTAGTAAGTATGTATCAGTAAGAAAATGTAGAGATTTTACGATATTATAATGCAGTTAAAAAGCCACTTGGTAAATGCACAGCAGTCAGAAACACGAAACGAATTGCATGTAAATAATATAATCAAATATTGCTTGACAAGTTTTAGCTCACTCCTCAAAACGCTGCTCGAAGACTCCAGTGAACATAGAATATTACTGCGATGTTGGTGACTTATTATTATTATACATTTTAATTCGATAAAGATTGATCTTCTGCGTTAAAGTTTTTATAATAATATGTTGTATGAGCGACTACAAGTAATCTAAGGTTTAGAAATAACTTTAACCTGCAGGTACACGTTTTAAATATTTCAGGTTTCCAGTGATTGTCTCAATTGAGGCTAAGGAATGACTAGGCTCGTAATTGGGTCTCTGGCTATTTCTTTGTTTATTTAAAATTTTTAATGGGCTCCATGTAAACTTTTTTATTTTTTTTTTTGAACAAAAATTTATATTTACAATCTGTATTTACAAGTTATACAATAAGTAAATTGGATGTGGTTTGATTGACGGGAGGGGTAAGTCACCCAATTGCGGCACCCCGTGGAATCTATGTAAATTTAAAAAAAATAATTTAACTGATTCACATTGCAATAAAATAATTTTATTTTTGTTTGTGTAATACAATTTATTAATTTAAAATTACCTATTTGTCATCATAATTATTGAAAAATATTATAATGATTAATGAACATGTTTTACACAGATTATTTCCAGCTGTACACATTAAGTATAGAAAATAAATAACATATAGCTCATTTAAAAAAAATTATAAATACATACCTCACTATATCAATAAAATGAAATTAATGAATTATATATTACCATAGTAGTTTTTTTAGTTCATTGCCGATAGATCCAAACATGCTAACATAATAATGTCGTCTTTGATTATAAATATAATAATATCTTCTTCAACAAACAAACAAGTTGAGAGATTCAGATATTGTTGGCTTATCGGAGGTCCAAGTTATGTTTGTACAATATTAAGTTTAGAAAATACTCGTTTACACTTAACTTGAGTGTGCAGAATTATAAGAACGTATTTGAATGCTACTCACAATGTGTTATATAGACTAGGCTTTGTCATTGGTCTAAAAATAATTTGAAATGTCCTAGTCACGACTCATAAGTGATTTAAATAATTATTTTACCGCACTTGGCTATAGGCCCTCAATCTTGAAAAATATCCAAGGGCCCCAAGGCAATCACACATAGCCGGGAGGGCAATACCGACACTGCAGTCAGAGGTCACTAATATGAATTAATGTACTATGATATTTTTATTTTTTGCGCTGTATAGGAAAAATATTACGAATTTTGAATTCAATTTTTAAATGTTCGTACATACCTCCTATGAGAAGTACAAAAACAAAATATATTGGTTATTATGTTAAAAAAATATAAATATAATTTATAATAATTTCAGATCTTTAAAAAAGTAATAATTTCCCAGTCATACCTATTTCAAAAATATTAACAGAAAAAGTTATGGATGTGAACTCACACCGTAGGATATTACGACAGTTAATTATGACAATCAATTAATTATAAAAATGTTTTTTTTTCATGTGAAATTAATTCGATAAACGCACAATATTAGAAACATTTAAAACGGTAAATGTATAATAAACTCTTAAAAGCTGTAGAACACCCATGGCGCACTCAAAAATAATATACGTCTTAACTTTTTATTATTCGTTAAAGATTTACTGATATTATCAAATGCCAGAGATTCTATACGCTTCTGCACGTCACAACCACAATTGGTCGAATTTTTTCTCGGGGGTACCGTTTACAATAAACTCGTAGTCGTGTGCCCATAATATTATAATAGTAAATTCCACATGTATGTATCTTAGGAACACGAAGTGCGATGATATCCTCATCGACGCCGACGCTAAAAGATAAATGACTATATTAATCGTCGTACCTATGCATATGCGATAAAAATTCCATAAAAGAAACGATAAAATCACGTACCTATGATCGATAAAACGGAAAATTTACATGTTTTCCTCCCTCCACAGCACCCCACATACGACTACAACACGTTTAAATTTACAATTTCAGATTCTGAGTGTAACAATGAATGTATACTATATGTTGTATTTACAATGAAGTGTGTGTGTGTGTTTTATTTTCTATCTGTCTTCAACATTTGAGGTAGTTAAAATGCTCTGATTTTCTACATCACCATATTTTCTGATGGAAAATTGTATATAGTTTATGCGTTCAGGATGTCAAAATTTAAAATTCACAGTAGTTTTTGAAAGTATCAGGAAAAACAAAAAAAATTAGGGAAAATTGGAATTTTTACACAAAGGCGATTTGTGATGAACTCAAAAACTAATAATCGTGAACTTTTCACTAAATATATTTTATACTAGCATTTTCTATACATAGTAAAATTTGAAACTATTTTTAATCTTTTTGAGCTATATTTTATAGGCATGAGAAATTTTTCAAAAAATGTCAATAACTGTTTAGTTAAAAATTTTCTTTTTTCTTTTCATAATAAAACGAACATTAAACATTTTAATAGAAGAATTCCCCACAAATGTTTTCAACTTAAACAAAAAAAGTGTTTAGCGGAAAATGATGCTATGTATAGCCATAAGATAGATTCGATTTTTATATTTTTTTTTTTATTCATACAAGTATGATAGGATGAAACAACGTCTCCGTTCAGAATTGTTTTTCTTATGCAATGATTTGTCATTGGATTATAATATTATATTATAATGACATACTTGACAACTACTGTACAGCAGAGCGGTACCTAATTGTTAATCTTTTTTTTTTCTTGTAAATATTTAGCATTTTGAATATTTTCGTGAATATTTTTAAATTTGCGAGCCTTCTATGTAGGCGCTATTCCAGGAAATAAAGGTTTTTGTGGTGATGGGGGAGGTAGTGACGCACACATGAAACATTTTGTAAGCGAACATTGACGAGTCCTGCCGAAACGTCGTTGGGTATAATAGAGCTGACTAATTCAGCTGCGTGAAGAGTACCTATATATGGGGCGAGTATAATAATACATGGCGAGTGATAACAATAATATAATTATTATTATTAGGAATCAGATGACATCGATCAAAAACGTTCGATCGACGATCGCATTGTGTTACTAATAATAATAGCATCAACAACGACAACAACAATAATATTATTATAATCGTGGTGATAAGTATAATAGATACGGCAGTCGGCAGCATTCGGCAGCAGCAGCAGGAGCAGCAGCATCGGTATATAATAAAAATAATATAATTGATAGGCTGCTCAATAATACGTCTCCCGTTGACACCCGTAGAAATCGATTGAATTTCTACCGCGGAAATCATTTAATCCGATAAATTATAATGATAATAAATGATATATATTATACTATATATAAGAAGGAACGCAGCGCCGCCGCTACAATGCTATATTATATTATTGGGCAAAGGTCAACCGTTCTCGTATGTTACTATTATCATCATCACACCGATACTATATGGCACTAAGACTATTGTTCTATTGACTAAATTCGTTCTCTACTTATGTATAATACATATATATATATATTATATTGTAGATTTGTAGACAATAGCCAGCGAGTTTGAGGTCCGAACGGCTTTTCGACTCCGTGTGCCATATAATAGTAATATTATAGTCTGCAGACGATATTTTTTTCGTTCCGACGTTTTCTTTCCGGTCGATTGTTTCCGTCTCGTCAGACCATTCTGTCGTCGCGTCCCATTCCGTCCGTTTTCTCGTCTCGAACTCGCCCGAAAATCGTTTTACTGGGCCGTCGACTGTGTTTATACGCAGTCGTTTAAGACGTCTATATAATATAGTATCTAGTACTATATTATTATATTATTGGTCAGCGGCCGACCGTTCCGATCAAAGCTGTCCGGAGAGTTTTATACAGTAATATATTGTCGTCTATAATACATGTATGTAGCTATTTCTTACGTACCATTGACTTTCGCGACGTTATAGTATATTATACGTTCTGCACGGTTTACTCGACGGTGAAATATCGCACGAATTGTTCGTCGTCGAATATCGCTGCTCTGCAATATCGTACGCCATTTACATGTATATATACGACGACAATCGGGTTCCATGTATATATAACGCATATTATATGAATAAAACATCAATGTGAAAAGTTTTCGGTCACAGACGTTCTTACAACTACATAACGGGAATAAAATGGTATATGCGTGCATGAGACTATGCGTTATTTATAATAATAATATATAATAAAAGTTTCAGTCCATGTCTGCATAACATTGTTTTGCTCCAGCAGTATACGACCATATATATATGGCCATTATGTCAATAACTGTGCACCGCACCGATGACTTTCCTACTGGGTATAGAAACGTCGATTTTCGAGTGCGCACAACTACGAATAACGTACGTTATGTTAATATCGAAACGGTTCTTAAAATGACCAACTCAATGGGCGACAAAAAGAGTGAGAGAGAGGATAAAAGATTATTCGTGATATTGTTGTTTTTTTTTTTTATTTTAAGATAAAAGAAAGAATGTCTTTGGACTGCTAGTGTATATTATAATATTATAATATTATTCATTCGTATACAACTAAATTTCGTGTGCCTACTTGTGATACGGAATTTATAGGAAATCGGGTAGGAGAGACGGGCAAACGAATAATTTTTGTTTTTTATACTAGTCATGGATCAAAAAACATGTTTACAGCTCGGAGGTACCTACATACCTGTGCAGAAGAATAAGAGGTTGTTGGGCGACAACCGTGCGCCTTTTGTGCACGTTGGATATTATTCAAATTTATTACGGTCGTGAGCCACGCGCCTTTGTGTGAATAATTTTCGAACAGAGGCCGGATGACAACGTGATTAAACATTATAATAATAATAATAATATCACACTGTAGAAATTATTGGGTCGGCGTCGTTGTCGTCATCGTCGTCGTCGTCGTCGTCGTCGTCGTCGTCGTCCTACGATTATATCTGCAGCAGGTCCTCTAGAACGCCGCCACGATTCGATTGTCCCTGGTTATCCTCCGAATATGGACGGACACTTCCATAGTCAGTGCATTATAATATTGCGCGGGTGTGTGTTATTTGAGTGAAAGCATCATCATGTCAATCTACTTAAAATTTCTCGTCCAGGCGTTTGTCCGCTTTAAATAAATATGTTTTATGATCGGCGATCCACACCGTCGATGTACTATAATGGATATATGGAGCATTAAAAAAATTCACCATATTTTTCAATTTTCAATAATTTTGTTTTCATTCTAATATAAATTTGGTTTAACTGACAATATATATTTTAAGGATTGTAACAAAGTTTTACAGATAAAACTGACCGTTTAAGACTTCTTTTATCTGGAAAAATCAATTTTTTTATAGGTCTAGATCAGAGTTTGCATTTTAAAAAAAAATTTCCGTTTTATGTTATTTACAATTAAAACGTTACACGATTTTCGTGTTTATCGTTATATTGAATTAAAACATTATTCAACTTTTGCGTTTATTGTTATTTAGAATTAAAACGTTGTACAAGTTTTGCGTTATGCTTTGTTTAATGATATATAATATATTTTGTTAAACGTTATGTTTTGTTTTGTGGTATTTTATTATTTTTGATTATCGCTTTCCGTTATAATAACATTTACAAATGTCAATCGTTTATTTTTTGGCAAAATAACGTTATAATCATAACGTTATTATAACGTTTGCAAGCCCTGGTTTAAATTATATATTTATTACCGGTATAATATATACTTAGGTATAGTTTTTTTTTTTTTTTTTAAATGTGCACATAAATAATGTGATTGTGTGTAAAAATCTTAAAATAAAATTTTTAGTTAAAATTTTATATTAAAAAACTACAAAAGTGCCCCGAAAAACCTAAAATGATCTAAAATAAATTCAAAAATAACCTTCAAATTTAAAATTGTCAAAAAATGCCAAATAAAAACTTTTTAATCCGATTCAAAATTACATGAAACGTGTATATTATAAAACGAGCATCGCGTAGCTAGAGTAGAAAACAATGCGAAGCGTATTGAAATCTTAGACTTACTTATCACAATACAGACGTAATAGTACGTAGTATAGGTATTTTAGCTGTAGGTACATGCTATAAGAGTTTATGTATATTGTGGTTTGACATGTGTTACGGTCTGAAAGAAATATAATATTGTTCTTTGTACAAATTTTCATCTATGTGCGCGTAGTAGCTTCCCCATTTTGAACGAATATGAATTGATTTTCATTTATGCGAACATGCCTATTTGCTCGTAAAATAACGTGCATACATTATTATCTCCAAGGAGGACGACATCGGGTCAAATGAATTATGCGAGTTCACTATGAAACTTACTGCATCCATACAATATACCTATTACACTTATATATAATATATATTCTGTTAAAATATACGACACCGCCGCCCTATTATAGTATTCAAATGCCGTATGCTTATTAGTTATTATTGTATTCGTTTATATTTTATGATTTGAAAATAAAAAATAAATATTGCACTTAACTTATTTCTATAATTAACTATTTTAACAATTTTTCGTCATAAATCTCGAGAATCCAATAATTATTATTGTATATGACTATAATATATATGTTTCTGTTTCTATCGTATAATGATGAAATATACTCATACGCTGCGCATAGCTGACCTCACTGCAGCAGCAATCGCGTAAAATACTTAAGGGAAATACTTTTCTTGTTTTATGCTTTATATAAGTTATTGGTCAGCATTGTAGCCAACTATATTAGCTGAACACTAATAATTCAATTACATAAACCGCATCTAATACAATATTTCAAATAAATGACCTCCCATTCGTTTTTCTGAGCCACTTGATATTTTTTATTATGCCCAAGACAATAATAAACGGTTGAACGGAATTAATTGATTCGAACAATAAATTATAATTATTGTATAGAAATAATTTTTTTGAAATCATGAAACATTTTTGAAATTAAAAAATACTATCAAAATAACAAAATAAAATTTATTTTTAATAAATGGCTTTCCGTTTTTATCAATATTTGATTTACTTATAATTAATTTTCCTTCATCTATTTCAGCCTATTTGTACCGACCTCAAGTCATCGGACCTTTGAGCTTACTACTTTACTACCTATATAATATTATGTATAACACTGTGACAATGAATATTCAATGGAAACAATTTCAAAAACATTTCAAGTTTCTATTTTCAAAAAAACTGCCAGGGTTATGTTTTGTTCAAACAGCCAATGATAATCGTAAATATCTATACATTTTCAGCATGATATTATTATAAACGTGAGCCGGTGTAAATTAATTTTTTAAAAAACTTTTATAACTTTATATTACAATTTTTAATTCGAAAATCGTATGATAATGATAAATGGCGATCTCGAGAAGAATACACGCGCTGCATCGTTAGTTTTCACATTATATATACAAAAAAAAAAAAACAATTCGTTATTAGATACGTACCTATACATGTGATGGATTCGGGAGAATTTGCATAATTATATTACGCCTGCAGTTTGTATTCGATTCGAACAGATGGTCGATAAACACGTCGAAAACCTTAAGCCGCTCGCGCAGCAGCGAATTCAAAGACGGAATATCACACGCGCTCGGCCGATGACGACGGTGTCTTTAAAACACGCGTGGTCAAAAGTAATATGATGATGATAATAATAATAATAATAATCACGTCACAGCGAAAATAGAAAAAATCAAAACCATCAATTACAATATTATAATATTATACACTCGTCTGTCCGTTCAGAATAATAGCATATAAATAATATAATCTCACGTCAAACACGCGCATAATATGATATGCTCAAATGTAGCATATGATGTGCGCCGTGGTGGGGACCAGTTTCCCTACGGTAATGACTAGTGAAACTAAGTTCTCGGTAATAATAAGCCAACACAACTACACAGTCGGTGTGTATACGGTGTTTACGCCTACTCGAAATTCTATGGATGTTTGTGTCTCGTCGAGCGAGATTTTAAAATACAATATACACACACACACACACACACACGCACATAATATTATTATTATTATTATTATTATTATTATTATAACGCTACTGAATAACACCTAAGTCCAAAACACATTTACCAGACGCGCGGCGCACTTCACACCTATGACGACGAGGACGTGCGGTCGGTGTACAACGCGCGTACCTATATAATATATAAGTATTAATAATAATATAAAACCAGCAGACGCTCCTTCACACACACACACACTTATCTATACGTATGGAACCTTCGAAAAATCGGTATGGAACTGGTTTTTTTTTTCATTTATTATAATTTACCGTGGAAACAGTATCAACGTGTGAGGTAGCCGATTAATATTGCGGGCCGAACGATTTGATGCGTTTATAGTTTTGGATAATTTATATATTAATAATAGTAATATATTATTATATGCGTGCGTGCGTCCGTCCTATGCCGCGATAGTCGTTTGCGCTACTTATTATTATAGTCGGACGCGGTTCATATTATGGTTGGTTGTGCCCGGTGATGGTTTTACTGCAGTAACGAGGAGATGTTGTATAGTACGACGTTACAATATTACATAGGTAATCAATTATCATACCTGTATATACCATGACGAGGTTTGGAGGTGCAAAGTCACTATACTTACTAGTTTGCCTGTATAACAAGTCAGCAAGGGGGTGCCATTTGCGGTATATTCCGGTATTTGAGAGTGTGCATTTTCTTCTCGCGGATAATATTCATTAAGAGTATTCGATTGTGTTATAGTCTTTATGATCAGTCATGATACGGATTTGTTGCCGAAATTGAAAATCCTAACACATTTACGATGATACTGCAATAACAATAATACAAGTGATCATTCTTTAAATTTAAATTATCCTCGTCCAGAAAATTGTAGTTCACATATATAGTTTATATCTTGAAAACAGGGACTGGAACCTTTTGAATTTATCTGTATCGGTTCCGGTACTCGTTCTCCAAAAATAAAATAACTGTTCCGAGTAGGTTCTGGCTTTCAAAAAAAAAAATAAAGATATCGGTTCCAAATAATTTCGGTGCCGTTTTCAGATAATTTAGGTACCGAAATGTATAATAGTTTTAAATATCTATCCGGAATGTGGGTTTAATTAATGGTACTTATGAGAAATATTAGAAAACTCATATAATCATACATAGCTTATACACAAAACAGTAATACCATTAAATTATGACAGATAAAATCATTTTATTTTTGAACCTAAAAGAATATATTTAATAAAAATTCCGGTTCGGTTCCGGTATTTTATTTATAAAAATAAAAGTTTCGGTTCTGTTTCCGGTTCTTTTAGGTTCGGTTCTAGCCCCTGCAAAATCCAATAAAAATCTTTTTACATTAAGTAGATAATATGTACCTGCTTGCTTTTATAGGTGTATGGCGTATAACGTCTTAAGTACGCGTTGAAAATTATAATAGTCTGTTTTCATCCGCATCCGATATCATAGTTAATTGTTATCTGATCAGCTAGATCACGCCGATACGATTTTACTTAACGTCTTTTTTATTATATTGACGATCGATGTCAATAAAGTACGTACTTACGAGCACGAGAGTTTGTTAAGAATGTTTGACACAAACGCAATGTTCCAAGGACTAAGGTTATAAGGATCGCCGAAAAAACTCTATTAGTTTATTTGATGTGCACTTAATAATATAGTGAACTAAATGATTAGTGTACATTTAAGGGCATGTACGACGACGCTGCGTTTGATTTTAAAGATAAAACATTTTAATCGATGTTGGACGATGAAAACGGAGATTTAGAGATAATCCGAACAAAAATTAATTAACGTCAATATATAGTGTATAGGTATAGTAGTAGTGGTTCAAGAGGTGAAAATTGTGGGCAATCAAGTTTCTGCTATATATATTATTATATTATCCACATACGCAATGTGATACGAAAAACCAAATTATACACGTTGATCTATATAATATTATAGGTACGGGGTAAGTACCTGTATAATCACCGTCGTAGTAATAGTAATATTATTATTATATTGTTATTAATTAGGTATGCGGCGGAAGGTTCGTTAAAAGCGTTACGAAACAACGACGTGCTGTAATGTCAGCATAATATAATAACGATTTATAATAATATAGCTTATTATTGCTGCTATACAAACCTTAACGCCATCACAAACATAAACTCGTATAACAATATCAGGAATGTGTGTCAACTTTGAACGCGTTCATGGCAAACGCGCACAGCTGTGCAGCTTAACATTGTCGTACCTATACTTATATATTGTTATTTTAATTCTGCCCATTATTGTGGTGCAACATCACAATATATAATGATATAATATGAACGGTCCAAGTGCATTTTAACGGTATTTATTATCATCGTCATATTGATGGATTACGGTCACTGTTTACTGCAGCTAGTGCGTACAATAATAATAATATTTACTGCGATACGGTTGGGAGATAGCTGAGAATGACTAAAAGGTCCTACCCGGTCCGGTGTCGTACATCAGGCTTCCCGCACGTCACAATAATAACATAATTCCCGAGGTATAGGTGAATCTTTACACGGTTTGTGGTTCGCCCACGGTATCCGCGGTTATAATACACCGACCTGACACTACAACACGCACTCGCACGCACAACGACCATACGGACCGAAAGGTTTCACGCCACGGCGTTATAATATTATTTTAATATCATCCACATAATATTGTAGCCAGGCTGTCCGTGCGATGGCCCACTATATTATATTAAATAGGCCGCCGATTTATTTACCCGTACGATACAATAGTATTACACACACACACACACACACACACACACACACACACACACACACATTGTATATACTCGCGGGGTCTCGGACACGTTTTTCTCTTCTTTTTTCGTGCCCCGTTTTTTCCGCTCCATTATTATCGTTATATTATACCATTATTATTATTGTGTCGTGTCCGTGCGGCGGCGGCGGCAATGGTTTACGCGCTCGCGTCTCCCGCTCGGTCCTTTTTTCCAATTACCGCGTGACTTTCGGACGGATGCTGTGGGCACACACACAAAACGACCGTCGTCGTCGTCGTCGGCGTCCGACTGCGCCGTTGGAACGTTCGTGCGTTTGTGTGCATGTGATTTACGTCCGACAATCATGGACCGTCTTTAATTGTGTTTATTTATCACACGGTGCAGTCGCGGTGTCCACGCACATATATATATACCATATACCATATACCGGCCGTAGTGGGCACCCTTCGAATTGCCCGTGCGTGCGTGCCCCACGCGGCTATTTAACTTTACACCGTATCGGTTTCGTATATGTCTCCCATTGTACTGCACGCGTTACGTTATATCATTGTCGCACCGCGAGCGAGACCGCTTGTGTGTGCGGACACACTATATATATTATATTATTATGTGTCGTAAAACCTTGGGCCGCGCGACACGCTAATATTGTCATATATTATAATATATGTAACATAATATTGTGTATTATATACCTGCCGAACGTTGTCCAGAAGAAGGAAAAAAAATGTCCGACCGCCCGCCCGCCGAATAATCGATTTCCAACTGGGAGACGGCGGTGCACAATGGCCCCGCGACAAACGCGTTACGGCCAAGTTCGACAAAAGTAAATATAGTTCCGTTTTTATTGTTATTATTTATTATGTTTTTTTTTTTTTTTTTTTGTCTCATTTTTTTCCACCGCGGGAAATAATAAAATAAAATATTTGGAAACCATATACCACATTGGGTTATACAATACGCATATTATAGGTACATACCTCGAGGTGCATAATATATAGTCTGTCAAGCACCGCCGCAGCCGTTTGGGTGACGATGCCGCGGTGCTTGCTAGACAGTATGTCTATATATATACATATATGTCGATTTACTGCTCGTACGATAATATAGCAGAAAATTGATTCATATTTTGTACGCAAGTCCTATTTAAAAAATTTTCTTTTGGATGCATTTCAGTAGTTGCAATTCCGTTCGCGTTGTGTGCTGATGACGTATCGTGCGAATTCTTCCATATCTATACAATAAATTATACTTTGTCCTCCAGGCTGGTGCTTTAAGTTCTTATATATTATCTCGAGGGTGATTATTTTTTTCAGTTTCTAAAAAACGTACACGTATCGTGCGCACGGCTTTGGCATTATATTATTATACTATAATATAATATACCTACCCGCAGGCAAAGGCACCTTTACCTACATGTTTAAACGAGTATCGGCGTGTAGATACGTAAATTCCAACAAGGATATAAAAACGGGATATTTACAAGTTCCTATATTATATCGGAACATAAAAATGACATATTTTATGCAAATTTCTACACCGGTACATTAAAATATTATATTACCGTTTAACACGTGCCAATAATAATATTATTATTCCAGTGTTTGGCACTCGACAGCACCGTTCAGCAATTTGAAACGACGTCGAGTACGCAATATCTCACTCTTACACTTGTGTAATCTATATATTTAAGTGCACATATATATTATATACTAGCCGTATACCAAGCGTAGCCCGGAATATAAATGAAGCTGAGATGAGAAATCCACCTGCGGCGGGTACTATAATAATAATAGTGATATAGGTAGACGCTAGTAATATAGTGATATTAAAACGTGAACCAATTGTGAGCAGAAATAAAAGAAATGTGGCAATGATTTTAATATTATTTATATCAGGTAAACCACGTTGATATAATAGCTGATTAAATATAATAATATTATCTAAGCCCTTCTTATATATCATCGAAATCGGTGGAGTATTTTTTAATTTTATACATACTTTGCCTTTGATCATAATATTATATATATTAGCTATCGTAGCCATAAGGCCTGTTCGGGAATATAAATAATATAATGTGTACTCAATTTGGTAGCAATTGGATTTACATATATGCGATACCTATATCTCCTGAAAAAATAATATCTGTAAGCCGATTATCTATATTATTGATCTATCATGTGCATTTTCCTTCGGTTGAAACATACTTAATTTTTTTTTGTCAAAGCCAGTTGAGTATTCTTTTATTATATAAACCTCTACCATCATATAATAAATTTTGCTCTAATGTATGACAGCTGTTACTCAATTTTACATTAATAGCATTTTATTAACTTAAATTACTAAATATTATACATTACAGAACATCAATTAATAACTATTTTATTATCAGTAACCAACTGCAACCAAAATAATTGTAAGTCGGTATATATATTATAATATAATAATGAAAATATTACAAAAATGGCACAGTGTGATGTAGAGTATAATAATATGCTCAGTTTACAATCTTTTATAAATTGTATTATACTTATTTAACACTAATTACTGTGTAGCTGATCTATGGATTTATATTTTATAATATAATTAATATTCACTTAGTCGCTGGCTCTTCATTATTTATCAACTATATAGGACCGTGTTGTAAGTATCCGCGATTCTCCTTTCAACTTTATCGTTCTTTACGTTTGAAGTACCTACCTATTACACATAATATGTTTCGGAGTATCGTGAAAAATATAATGTTGTTTGAATTCTACTCTTTCTCGTTCCATAATAGTATGCATGAATTTATGTTTACCAAGAGGTACATATTGTAATATTTGTCGCTTTTAAATATTAGGTATACAGGTAGGTACGCGTAATTTATACACTATATAGTTTATGTTTTTTTATCACGTGAAGCTATAGATGACTGCAAAGTTTAATACTACAACTTTCGATATTATCTAAGACATTTTTAAGATTTTTCTTAATTAGGTACGTAATATTTATCATTCAATTTCCCTCATCAGAATTATAACGGGTGTATCTATTCATTATTTTTTATCACACACGTGGCTCGTCTTTTCTGCGGTAAAGTGGTTTTTTTCTACGGTATGATTCAAATGTTACGCGTGTATATATTATATATACTATAACATATGATAATATTATATGTATACATACGAATATATATCATGTTAAATGAAAACATCTTAAACACGGTGTGTTCCTAATCGTTTTCTGGCACGGAGTCGTATTTTTTACGGCATTCAATAACATTATTTTGTGTGCGCAACGGTCCCGAGGCACTTTTACATATTATATGGACGATAATTAAAACGTATTCGGATTACGATTGCCCAGTCGGCCGTCGGCGGTGGTGGTTGCGCGCGACGTGAGAAAAGTACTGGCGAGAAAACACGACATGACGATATGTACGTAAGTAATCATACACACTATAAACTATAATATTATAGTCGGTTTCAAAGTTCCCCCCCACTGGCGCTGCACGTTTATTATTTATCGCTATTAATTAACATGTCCCTTGCGCGCGTATTATAATATTATTGTGCGCCGTTGCTTCTGAGAGAGAGAATATTATTAATAATACTATATTACATACATACACACACACATATATATCAATTTTATAGTACATAATATATATGTATAGGTATATACATACGTATGTATATATATATGATTGTGTATGCACAGTGCACACGATAAATATATGTATATTGTTATTTATACATCTCCTATGCAACTCTGCGACTCTATATCATAATATATTTACTTTGATCTGCACCTTGCCGCTCGTGTCATGGCTTAACGCGTGTTCAGGGTCTTATGGAAACCCTTTGGCACGTTAAACAGCTACATAATATATAATATTATACCTACGCGTTATAATGACATACGCCGTAGATCGAAAACAGGTATAATCGTGTACAAAACTAATTTTAACTTCAGTTCACAGACGTGAGAAACGCATTCGTATGGTACGAATTTTTCAATCATAAATATCGTTTTTGGGCCACACATGAATGAATACCATAATATGACCTGCGGGCCGATTCTTAGTTTGTGACATATCATTTATACGAAATCGCCAAAGTTTGATCGAATGTCGCAAGTAAATCTGATACCTATTCATATTCCACAAATTCGTTAAGCTAGACCGGTTTAAAATTATTCTACATTATCCCGCACCGGGATATAAACGATATGGTCCAAATATTCCGGTGCATTATTTTTCACACCGTTTTAGTCTAGCGAATTTATGGATTTAGTTGAAACTCAGCCCTCCCCTCCCCTTCCCATATTCAAAGGTCGATAGTTATGCAGAAGTGAGAAGTGCAATGCGGTATTATATCGCTGATTAGATATATTTTATTTTTAGATCATTGTTTTGTGTATTATATTTAGTGATGGGTCGAACCCAGATTTTTTAATTCGAACCGAACTTGAACCGAACTTTAAATTATTTTTTTTAACCCGAACCGAACCAAACCTTCATATTTTTCTACCGAACCGAAACGAACCGAACCTAGAATAATTTTAAGTCGAACTCGAACTCAAGATTTTTTTGCAAACTCAGCAATTTTTTTTGTAATTTTAGAAGCAATATTGTTATAAACGATACGCAGCTTATCACTTTCTACCGCTAATTATAGTCTAAACTCTAATCATTTTTATACAATCATTATCAATTTTTATTTTTTTTAAATAACTTTAAGAATTGTACAAATATTTAATCTTCGGAGTTCGGAGTTTCGGACAATCATGGCCAGAAAGTGGTTCGACAAATATTTTCAAGTTCGATTTTCGAACAGTAAAAGATGCTTAGTAGTTCGGTTCGAATTTTTTTCACACCGAGTTCGAATTTCGAACCGAACCGAACATCGAGGGTTCGGTTCGGTTCGATTCGAGATTCGAACAGTTCGACCCATCACTAATTATACTACCTATACTATAATATAGTATACATTTATTACAATAGATTTGTAGCCCTCTCTATGGCTAGTTTTAGCCCTCTATCTATAGTATAAATAATAAGAGAAAAAAATTAAATAACTCATGTTCTTGATTTTCAGTACCTACCTATAATTGCAAGTCTATGATTTCAAGAATTAAAAATATCAAGAGTGTAAGAAATATATAGGTCCACTACAACTATCCACTTCAGACAAGCGTCTTAAAATGTATTTGTGAATCGTCACAACTTCAATTGATCGTATTTTTAATCGATTCAAATCGTATTATCCATTAGTACTTTTTTCTTTTAATTGTAAATAAAAATGTATCTAATCACTATAATTTGAATTAAAAGTAAATTAAATGTATCTGTTTACTGGGTAAAGTAGTTTTATAATATAAAACATGCTATTGTAATTGGATGGTATTTATGGTGGTTGTGGTGCTTAATACTCGTCTTATTCGGTCATACTCGCTTAATGTGGCGTAGGTATCACAAAAGGTTGGACACCCAAGATTTAGAGTAAAGTTGTACACTGCTCATACTAGTCGTACTATATCAAATTTGTATAACGCCGCAATGTATAATAATATGTGAAATATGCAACATTGCATCGAAATGAAATTACTGCATGTGGGTTGAAACTATGTGAAACTGGGTTACTCGAGGCCCGTGGATAAAAATGCTAATGGCTTCATAAGTATTTTTTTTTTTTTAATGAACATTAATCATAATATTAATGTTGTATTACAATATTACTAATCTTATTAGTTATTAGTAGTAAGTAATAACCATATGGCATACACTTATAAATTGCCATCTGATGAGTGATATGATACATAGGTAAAAACATAAATTAATACATGGTATTATGATAAAAATGTAATTATATTATACTGAATTTTGTAGTAAAGACGTAAAATGGGTATTAATCTATATTACATTTAAAAAAAATGTTCTACCTTCATTTATATTTTGCAAAATATATCTCACCAACCAGGACAGTTTTAATTGTTTACCTGTTTTATTTCAATTGAAATTATTAAACTTTTTAAAAATGCTTAATGTATACTTCGGAATATTTCTAAATAAATAAAAATATGTAATTTATTCAGTTTGCTAATGAAATTCATGTATATTTCATATCGTCGATAAAAAATTACAAATAATACAAAAATCCAGTTTTATACAAAAAAATAACAAATTTTCATAATATAATAGTAAAAAAGTGGGCAAGTGGGTACCACTCTGAAGTACAGTAGGTGTCGATTGGGTCACTCTAACGGATGTGTTAAATTGTAATTCAATAATATATTTTGTATACGAAAAACGATTCAGAACGGAAACGGTCTGTAAGCCTACAGGCCTACAGAACAGTTTATATTATTCATAGTGTCGTAAGCAATTTATTTTACAATTAGAATAATATTATGGTAGGCTTATTTAATTTTTGCCAAAAACACTGCATTTATTATGTTGGTAATATTTAATATTCAAATTATTATAATAGCATATAATGTTATATGTATATTACCTATTATATTGTATATTAATATATAAGTATTATTATTGGATGTTGAGTTAATACCACCTTACAGTAGAACAGTGAAAATAGATTCGTGGTAAAAATAAGTAAAATGATTTTATTTTTTTGTTGAAAATGTCATTGTAAAATTATATAATTATATACGTAAAAGTTTCAAGTCCTTACGGATAATATTTTTGAATTATAGCAAAATTACTAAAATCGTTATTTTTCGTTTAAATATTTCATCCAAATTTGAATTCCATCTACCTATAAAAACAAACTGCGCTTATATTTATATTATTTTGATTGTTTGGTTTTAGTATGATGTATGAACTACTTAGGAGGAACCTTGTATTACATTTTCAAGATTTAGCAACAAAAATTAAAATGTATACATTTTTAATGTAAAATAGTTATCAAATTTTCGTGGTTTTAAGACAATTTGAACTTTAAATACTTTTGACAAAATTACCTACCTGCAAAGTATCTAAGTACTTGAAATACTCATCGACTCGACGTGTATAACCACTTTACATGTTGTATTTCATTGTGCCTACTACATTATACAAAAACTGTAATACATTTTAAATATAATTTTATAATTTTATTGTACTAACTACTAAATATAGAGTTTAATAAATTCGTATTTATTTCAATATTTGTATACCTATACTTTTTAAATAATTGATATGCTTTGTTCTCTAGGTCACATTACGAATTTAAGATGATTGAATAAGACAGTGAAAATACTTGTTAAAAGAAGTATAAGATGTTCAATCTTAAGTCCTATAAGATTGCACAAAATACCATCTATAAAAATGTTATCAATCATATTACAACAACTTCTATAATCTACGAAAATATGTACACTGTTAACTGTTATCTGCAGCATTGGTGATATGTAGAGTTAGGATGTTGATGACTTTTTGCATTTTTTTTCC
>NC_042493.1:84165911-84184251 GCF_005508785.2 Acyrthosiphon pisum
ATATTCACTCGATTTCTTACGTAACAATTTTCTTATTTTGTTGTAATTAAAAAACGAGTGACTGTAGAAACTTGAAAATTTCACTGAATGTTAATATTAGCATTTTATATATACGATAAAATTTTTAAAATAATTTGACTCTTTTTGAGCTGTTTACGGACATTGTAAGTTTTCAATTTTTTTAGTTTTTTTTTTCTATAAATATCAATAAAGTTTTATCTGTTGGGCCAAAAAGTGTATAAATTTAATACAAAGCTCCTGATATATTGTTACAATATCAGTTGAAAAATATTAAAAATACATAGGCACAATTTTTTTTTATAAGCATTTAAAGATCAAATTTGGACAAAATTTATCAAATTTTAATTTGAAAAATTATTTTGTAGTTAAAAATTTATAAAATGTTCAATTTTTGTATCTAAGAATTGAAAATTTAAAACAAGATTCCACGTAAGTAATTAATACTGTTACCAAAAAATCTAAAAAATACATTTACGCAGTTTATTTTTATAGTCATTTTAAGTACAAATTTGGACGAAATTACATATTAAAAACCTAGGATAACTATTTTAGTTATTTTGTTGTGATTGTATAATATTATTCGTGGGTACTTGAAACTTCTAAAGTATACTATTATATATCTATGATAGTACCACGGTTTTTTGTTGATGTATAACGCGTTATAAGTACCTAATAAATATCATGATATGATTAATTTGGAATTTATTATAGGTACCTAATATAATATTATGTCTTATACCTAGACTAACATACCGTCTCCGCTCAGAATCGTTTTTCTTATACAATGATATTATATCATTGAATTCAAATTTAATACCATCCATTATACAGTGACCCACTTGTAACCTACTGTACAGCAGAGCGAAATCCACTTACCCACCTTTTTCATCTTTTAGGTCACTTTTTGTACTTTTTATATAATGTGGGGCATTTTTCACAAATTATAGATTTTAGGGCAAATGTTACACCCAAGTTTGGAAACAAATTTATTTTGTTTAAAGTCTAACTTTGGATTTGGACTATTAGTAAAAAATAATTTTAATATTATTATTGTGGGGTTTTTGTTACTATTACACTCATTATTATACCCATATCTCTAATAATAATTATTATGTATAAATAAGTTTTTTCATTTACTTAATTAGTATTTTAGATAATTTTTAAGGTCATTTTTTGAAGTTTTTAGGGCATTTTTGCACTTTTTTAGGGCTTTTTTGAATTTTTTTTAGGGCATTTTTGTATGTTTTTTAGGTCATTAACATCCTAACTCTAGTGATATGTAACTACTTTTTTAAATATACAATATGTCGCGTGAAGAAATGAACGGCCTGCTTCATATGAATCAACCGCACATTTGCTAATATGTATAGCCATGTACCTATTTTTGCCAATTTTTTCTTACTTTTTTAAATTTAATAGAAATACTTTGTGCAATTGAGCATTTATGATTTGGTTGTGTACGTTAGTTGATAGCACAATAAAAAAGCTTTTTTAAAAAAAAACGAGATAAAATATTTAAAAATTTTGAAGATACATTAGCAAATGTGCGGTAGGTTCGATTTGTTTAAAAAAAATAGGTGAACGGCCCATAACTGAAAAAATAAGAAAAAAGTTGGACGACCCTTTAAAGGATATTTTCTTCATAACTTAAGGTGTACATCATAATATTATGACACTATAATATATACTATGATATATCATATTATGACACTGGTCACTGGTCTGTCGCTTCTTCACGGGACAAATTATGCAGGTACTCTGGTACTATAATATATTTATGTAGGTTTTAGTTTACGTTAGTAATACGCACTTTTCTACATTCGGTCGAGTGGTTATAACTTGAATTTTTATCTATATAAATATATAGATAAAACCAGATTTTGTAATTCTATTTTTTTCATTTTAGTACCAATATGAATCCCGGGAAACGTATCGTGGCCTTAGATTGGACGATTCCTTGCCCTACCTCAACTATTACCTCGTCACTGTCATTAATGGTCTTATACGAAATCACTTGTGTGCACTACTGCACGCGAGAAATGAAAACGTTGACGTAGCAGGATCGACGATCGGAGTATGATCGATGGGATCGATTAGTCGTGGCCCGATGATATTATGATCAACAGGTCGTGGCGCGTAGTAATAGTGCACTAAAATAATTATAGTGGCGTTGACCGGAAAAACTGTATAGCCGAACACGACAAGGCGGTAGACGGTCAATTTGAGGTGTTGGACATAATATAATATATTTCGTGTGTACATCACACGGCATTATAATACTGTGTTGAGTGCCACACACGTGGTGAACACACACACACACACACACACACACACACACACCAGAATGGGTAAAAAAAATCAGAATTATAACCGTATACGGATGGAAGGGGGGCGGTTGGCGGACGAGGTTTGAAGAGGAACAATATAAAATGGTCGGTTAAGAGATTTTTAGTTTAAAAATTAACTAGTCGTTGAAACTATAACTATGACTCGTTTAACGAGCCGTTTATTTTCTTTACTATTATTACCTATTATAAAATATACGTATGCTTAATATTATATATACTTTAGACTGCTGCGGCGCCGTCCCACGCACACGCGTTTAGGCCCGGCAAAGGTGTAAAAAGCATATTTCGGGCGGTCACCGTCAGCTCTTACCCACGACTACTATACATTATATAATTTATACGTTTAGATGTAATGTATATGTTATTATTATATGGCGTACGTCTGCCACGGTGGCGGTTCGTGTACCATGCTATATAGTCGCATACCAGTCCACGACCGCGGTGTATACCGGGGTACCGGGTGTAATATATACATATATAGGTACGCCCCGCCGCCAACGGACAAGCCGCGGCAAAAGAGAAAGAGAATAAAATAATATAATATTATATTAT
This sequence comes from Acyrthosiphon pisum, assembly GCF_005508785.2. NCBI lineage: Eukaryota > Metazoa > Arthropoda > Insecta > Hemiptera > Aphididae > Acyrthosiphon > Acyrthosiphon pisum. The sequence goes on from NC_042493.1 coordinate 84,168,833, forward strand.
TATTATTATTATTATACATAGATGTGTATGAGAAGAACCCAATAGTCGGTATATATTGTTAGGTATGGTCGGTCGACACGCGGGCGAGCGCGTGATATATTATTACGATCAAAACTCAGCGGGACCGAAAATGAAAATAAACGCGCGCGTCGCCTATCGTGAGCCGCGCCGTCCCGCCGGAGCGCATGCGCGCACCCGACCTCTTCACCTTTGCGGCGGAAAAGCCATCAGTTATACCATTGACACGCATGCAATCACAATATTTGTTCTTCGGCTGTGCGCGTGGACACAAGACTAGAAGAGGAAAAAAAAAGAAAAAAAAATTAGAAAATAAAACGAAAATAAAAGAAAAGAATAATATAATAAAAGTACAAAACGTGTCCAAATACCGCCACTAAATCACGTTTTATAGCCGTCGAATAAATGCGCTTGCGTGTACACACACCGTCTTATATATATATATATATATATATATTATGTATATTATATTATACTAAACGGACACAAGGGTTACAACTGCAGTATATTATAATATAATAATACAACACACTATATACGCGTGCGTGCATTATAATATTATTATATAGGTATAAGGTATATAATACGATATACACAAACACACACATATGATACACGATTTTTTTTTCCTTGTCATTGTGCCCTCTATATTATTATAATATTATATTATAAACCACCAATGTGTACATGAGCCGCGCCTGTGCGTCTCCGGCGCTGCCGTGAGACCAAAAACTCTTCGTCGACTATTATATTATAGGACGTACGTAATATTATATAATACACGTCATTGCAGTGTATCTGTAATGTAGGTTGGATCTGGTGACAGCGAGAAGTATATTATACAGATCAATGCGCGTGAACCGTTAAAGCCTATGTACACTGTTTAAAGCCCGAAGAGGTGGAATAGTCAATGAAAAAAATTAACTCGAGTTAATCGAATCAATTCGAAGTTAAGAACGCTAGGCTATAAGTTAATGATTAACTAACAATACACAGTGGGTCCTCAGTAAATCGAACTGCGGTTTCTCAAAGTTTCTGTTTATTGATTTTTTTTTCGGTTCTGATCACTCATTCATATTATATTTTAAATAATTATTATCTCGGTAACTCAAATTTTCGATATGTCGATTTTTTTTTTTTTGCTCTCTTGAGATTTCGAGATACCAAGGTTCTACTGTATATGAGAAAAATACCTGTTTACTTATCTTAGTTAAAAAGAAGTTAATTATTTTTTATCCAGCTAAATCGCCCATATTATAATTATTGGCAACATTCAATTTTTTTATTTTTTTTAATCAGTAAATTTTTGCCGTTGTTTACAGATAAATGCTAACTGATAATTAAATTAGTTTTATAAGTTTTTACCAAAATTTTAGCCCCCCCCCCCCCCCCCCACGAATTTGTACTTTTTCCATGAAAAGTCAGGCTCCTCTGTAGTGCATTACTGCCAACTTTGCCAGGTTGATCAAAACTGATTGACGTTACAAAACAACATTGATCAAAAAATACTAACGTCCCCAGAATTTTATGAAACGTAAACTGAACACTGACCAGTGGAGTTATTAAAATAGGCTATTTAACTAAATAGTTAAGGTATAGAAAGTTAAAAAATACTAACTTTTTACCCAGTGGCCGATAGGTTTATATTTTTTTACCGGGAAGTAATTTGAATTGGGGCCCCCAAAAAAGAAGACTTGAGCGAAATTTTATTTTGATATAACAATACAATACAAAACTATATAATGAGTATATAGGTACACTTAGTACAGATTTGGGAACGATTCTGGTTTAGCAACTTTTCGATTTTTAAAATTTTTTTTTCAAAATGTGTATTTAAGGGTGCTTTTTAAGAATGAAAAAAAAAGCCCGGACAAACTTCGTTTTAAGTTATTGATAAAAAATTTCAAAAACTAAATTTTTGCGTATAACACGCATTTTATTAAAAAAAATACTTAGAATTGATAATCGCTCGGGCAAAAACATCGAAAATATCCCACATTTGCTGTGTATACCACCTTGGGTAGGCCTAGGAATTAAAAATAGTTGTTAAAAAAAAACATAATAGGCTAACGTTGCCACTAACTTGCTGCGCTGCGCTCAGACAAAAAAATTAAAAAAATACCAAACACGAGTTTCTCCGCGCAGCATTAAAGTTATGTTGTGCACATGCGTATAAGCGTAAAATCGCAAAATTTGGATGACTATAACTTCCAAAATATAGGTTTCCGCAAAAAATTCAAACATTTTCGAAATCAGCGTTAAAAACCACACATTTTGAAAAAAAATATTTAAAAAACTATAAAAGCGTACCTATAACCACCGCATTGGTACATTATATAGTACAGCTATAATCTACAGATATTAATAACGGTTTTCTATAACTCTAATCTAAAAATAAATCTCAATATCCCAATGATGCGGCCGATACGGGGAACAAAAATAAATATTGTTTATTGCTAAATGATTAGGTATGGTATTTTTCTTGTAGAGTGGATAAAAATATTAAATTAGTCAATTTGCATCTTTATTTAAATTATTTTGAAACTTCATCACACAAGGTTCAGTACTTAATAAATAGTCCTGAGGCCCCCGTACATTAACACAGGATAGGGCCTACCGGGAAAATCCCGAATTTCCGGTGGGCCTATCCACCACTGCAATTTTACCTACCTAGTTAATTCCGCCCTACCTCTTTTGACTTTTTTAGTACTACTGCAAAGCTGCGACGATAAAGCGATTTAGACAGCTTTTATGATTTGTTAATACAAAGTCTTATCATTTTGTCCTACTCGTCTGAGATTAAAAATATTATGGGTAAATATAACTACTGTATAATACAGACATACAACTCTGACAAAACGAAAATTCAAGAGAAGAAAATATTACCTACGTATATTATTCTCGAGAACAATTGAAATTGAAAAACCAGTGCACATTAAGACTACAAGCACGTCACGACAAGAGCTCGACGTTATGTGCTTATATGCAACTTTTAATTGTATACGAGACTGCCGAATATTTCAATAGGTACTCGCGAATTACGAATTTCAAAATGACAAACGAAATAAGTGACGGAGCTTTTCAATGAACAATGTTTTTTTTTTCCGGAATAGTCATTGATCAACGATTTGTATTGGTTAAGAATGTAACGCCTGTAACATAGTTTATAGTATTATATAATTACATATTATAAAAAAGGTTGGTTAAATAATATTGAGCACCTAATTATATACAAAAATAAAATCAGAGCCTATGGTATCTATTAAATCTTCATGAAAGTGAAATTATTTTAACTTTACCCTCCCCCCAAATCAAAAAAAGGATAAATAGATAAAAATATTATATAATTATATATTGTAATAATCGTAAACAAGTTTCATATAAAGTTAATATGATTAATACAACCTTAAAAGAAAAAATGAAATCAGTGTATATAAATATTATAAAACACGTTAATGAGAATACAGCGGCTGTCTGACCGTTTAAATCGTCATCTTTAATATTTATTATACAATTATACAAATATTTTTAAGTACCGTTATGTACGATATTGTTTGGTTGACTAAATTATAAGTAGTCTGGACATAATAATGAACAATAATTTCTGAACCTTTACATAACATTCAAACCCAAGATTAAATTAAACCATCTACATGCGGCGATCATGCGTTCACCACGAATAATAGGCACAAATAGCTTTGAATTTAGGTGGCTTTTTTTTTTTTGGGGGGGGGGGGAGTGAATCGTGTCGTGAATATAACAAAACTGAACCTACATAATATGTACGGCTATACCTATGTATATATTATTATACTGTTCATATTGTACACTGCGATAATATGGTTTGCAGCGGTTTGGTTTATCGAAAAGACGCGTTTATGTCACACATTATAATATATTATTATACACAGTCAGTGTACCGACGTACAGTAGAAAAAGAACGTTTTGTATGCACAATGACATATTTATTAAAATGTCACGGCGGAGACGGTCTTTACTTTGCACGGGGCGGATTTTCGTATTTTTCCGCTCGAGCGGATGCTCGCACACACACGCATGCACATAATAACACACAGTTGTGGGCAATATATTTTATTGTATGCAGTGATGGGCAATATTATAATAGAATCGCGACCACCGCTGAAGGCTGAAAAAACGCGCAGATATTATATAGTAGTTGTATTATAATAATGTCGTGGCGGCGGCGTACGGTGCCGGTCGAGAGAAACGTCATTATATGGGCAGACGTTAATCCGTCAAAACGGGGTCCGTGCTCGGGTTCCTATATTTTGCACGAGACGCGTCCGCGGTAAACACTGCTTCCGCCCGCCCCACCGATCGGGTGAAAAGGTATTACATTATATTGTATTATTATTATTATTATTATTATTATTACTATTATTGTCGTTTTATATTATTTTTCACAGAATTTTTCTTTCACAGTCGATTAACTGCACACACTCGCACCGTACGAATTCGCACTATTATGTATATACTCACACCACAGACCATATTTTACGGCATATAAGCTAATACATATAATACAAACGCGCCGAACGACAGTTGTATAGCGACCGTGGTAGGGGTGGCCATAGAGTATTATAATATACAGGTCGGCGTATATTAACGCACGGAGTTTGTTATATAATAATATTAATTTCATAGGCCTCTCGCCCATTTTATAAATCCACTGCAGCGCACACCACCGTTAATTCATCATTCAAGAGATTACAATTTGACAATATCACCCCCTCTCTTCTACCAGTGCAAGAAGAAGTACCTATCTGTAGGCAGATAAGGGATTTCAACCCCAAGTCGAACCGGGAGCGCCAGGCTCTCCCTGCCGCAAATCCGCTCGCACGCACCTGGGTTGGAACAGTTCTACCGCGTAGCGCCATCGATACCATCGGATTTGAGTGATTTCCTAGTGTCGGGATCACTGTGACGGACATGGACTCAGCTGCTTGCCCTAGCGAAAGCCAAGCGGGATTAGATATCCTCAACATGATGATCAACATGAGAAATCAGCTGCAAGTGCAAGATGGTGGTTCTAAGATTCTGCTTATAAAATTCTCGAAACTAGAGGTTGTTCATAACAAACTCCGCAGCGAGCCTACTAAAGTAATAATCGCTAACCTACTAGCAATTGTGAAGGGGCTAAGGGAAAGCCGAGAGGAGGTCACCAAAGCATTCAATGCGGTGGTTATATGCATAAAAAAAGTAATAAGCTTAAACACTTCAAGAACAACACCACGCTCGCTGCGGCGGCCGCTGTGGTACCGAGGGTCGTCACAAATGAGGCAGAGCTGCAATCTTCATGTTGGTGGGACACGGATCCCCGACTATCCAGCGCACTAGACGGGTGGTGGATGACAGAAGCACTGATGACATGGTAGCAGATCAGTCAGCGGAGCAACATGCGTATGCCTTTAACTGGACGGACGTCATGAAGAAAAAGGCTAAAATCAAGAGTACCGGGACGCCTACAACTCATCTCCAGTTGCTGAAGAGGTTGCAGCAAGGAACCCAAGAATAATACCACGGTCGTCCGCTATTATGATGGATGTCATTAATCAGGATGACTTACCAGCATTAGTGAAATCAATTAAGGGTGGCATGGAATCAAGCGATTCTAAGGTGGGAAGTATGATAACTGGCATGAGTAAAACAAAACACGGCGGGCTGCTGCTAGAGATGAGAAGGGACGGCGTTGAAGTGGTGGCAATCAAGGTGGAGGTAGCAAGAGCAGTTGGGCCAGACACTAATGTTAGGCTGTTACAGTAGAATATGCTGCTGGTACCGAAAATCGATGAATAGTCGATAAAGAGGATATAGCGAAGGCTATTAGCCGAGAAACTTCCATCTCAAGAGAGAACGTTAACGTTGTCAGTCTGAGGTATATATATATTGGACTCTACATACTGTCTTTATCTGACATAGAAGTTAACCACAGTGGGCAATGTATATATCTTACTATCACCACACGGATAGACGATTCAAGTTTTTTCTCACTAAAAGAACTGGCCAAGGCAGGATCCAGCTTACTAAGAGAGAAAGCTCCAGATCCTGATGGTGTGCCAGATAAGGTACTATATGTAATAGTTAAGGAGCGTCCGACTCTCAATGGCTGCGCAAATACAGGCCACTTCTTTGAGAGCTTGAAAGCAGCGCTGCTTGTACTGCTCCAAAACGGGACAAAGCCACTTCTTGATCAGCCATCATCGTACCAGCCGTTGTGTCTAATAAATTCGATTGGAAAACTTTTTGAAAGTCTGCTGAAGGTCAGAATCCAAGTACACGTACCCCAACAGCCAGATGGTATTTCAGAACAACAATTCAGGTTCATGAAGAGCTGATCCACGACGCAAGCGATAGAGCTTATCATGAGCATGGTAGAACGTGCAGACACGGGTCAATTGTACATAATATAACATAACACATTATAAACAATAAATTAGTTACCTATATAATAATAAAAAAATCGATTAGTTTTATATATAAAATATATATAATGAAAATCGTTATAACTTAAACGAATGTAGGCACATCGCACATGTATATACTTATTGTAGAAAAAAAGGATTTCGAGATACCATTTTCTCCTAGCCCTGCAAAATCTAGGGGCGCTTAAGGATATTGGTCGTAAGCATATATTATATTTACAATGGATGGCAATATGTTCAAATTTGACATATGGTACACTGGTACGTTCGGGGGTATACGATTGTACAAATAGCGGTGATAGAGGGGTGATTTTTTGGTGCACGCGACGATATCTCCAGAAGGGGGGCCCGGTGTGTATATGTGTCTGTCACGGTGGCGGTGGAAGGGACGAGGGCCGAGGGGATGCATTGATTATTACCGCTGCTACCATTATTGTAATTATTATTGTTATCGATAAACACGCATGATCGAGTATAATATTCGTTTCGATTCGGAAATGTTTCACGGCACATAAATTTGTCACCACGACAAAATAATCCCCGAAAATATATAACTACGCGTCCAGCCCAATTATACGCCACGAGACAGTTTCATTGTGCATGACGTGAATTATAAGCATTTACGTGAAATTATTGCTGGAACATAGGTGCCTATTATTATAAATTTTAGTGTAAATTCTTGATTTTAGAAATATTACGAGGAAAAAAATATCAATATGAAAAAATTTAGGGAACTGTGAAATATATTATTTATATATAAATATATATTATATATTTTTCATTTATTTGATATATTATATCAGATAAATGAAAAATGAAAAATGTACACTTTAGGTCACTGTGACACACAGACAAGGGTAATTTAATTTCAAGATGTAGGGATAACGTATATTTACTATTAAACAGTTTATTACAAAAATTCGTTTATAAACTGAAATATATAAGTAGTTATAGTTAATTAGAGAGCTATGAGCTGATATTCCTATAGAGCCGATTAATTTTGAATTGTACCTACGTGGCAGAATCCTAGAACTCTACCCCTGCGTACGCCACTGGTATTACCTAACATATTATATTCGTTTAAGAATTATATAGGTATTTACTGTGTATGGTAAATAGGTAAATATATTATAAGGTATAGTAATATGTTATATTATGTAGGTAGGTACTGCATGGTAATTATGTTCAAATTGTTTATAGTATTATAAAATCACATGCATGACCTAAAAGTTAATACGTTTTTTATTTAAATAAACCCATGACAACAATGGTCCAATGGGTGATATTGATAATATTAAATTACATAATAAAGATAACAAGGGCTTGAATTTTTATGCATTTGCATTTTGCATATTTTTTAAGAAGCTGCATATTAAAAATCTAATTCGATACAAATTCGTTCCTTAGTACCTACATACAATCTAAATACAAAAATGTGTGTTGCATATTTTTGCATATTCGACTCAGCTAGTTTACATAATTTTGCATATTAAAAGATTTTACATGTTATTATGTTACCTATTAATTCGTTGATTTAAAAAGTTAAAAAATAAAAAGCCGCGACATATCATAGCATTATTTTGAAATATACTATACCGATCTTTGATTGCAATTTATTGACCCGGTAAAAATGATTTATTTTTATATGAGAAACAAAAAAGATCTAACCATCATTCAATGTAATTCAGGTAAATATATAAGAACATGATTTAATATTATTTTTCTGTATTTCATACATTTAATTTTTTATATTTAAGGCTGTGAATAATCGAAAAATGTTTAGTGATCTACAAACCAAAAATTAAAAATTACACCTGAGTTTGCACAAAAATAAAAATATTTTTTTTTAAGTTTATATATACGTATTTTTTAAAAAAAATTACTTATTGTACATAATATTGCATAGGTATTTAAGCTTTTTTAGTGCATACTGTATAATATGTATGAATGTATGCACATATTTCATTATTTTTATTGCATTAAGTTCCGATCTTTGTAAATAACGTAGAAGTAGGTATAAAGATGATGCACAAAATATGATAATCAACCAACCAGGTTATTAAAACAAGATAAGTTGGGGACAGTTATCCCGTAAGTGGTATGGTTCGGTCACACAGACCCCGGCCATCCCATAACATAACCATGAAGCGAGTTATATCAGATGCATGGAATTTTTTCTGCCCTGGGAATATTTAAGACATTTGGTTAAAGTTAAAAGTTAAAACATTTTGATCAGTTTTCATGATCTACTCTCGCATGCATGAAAGTATAACTTAGATAACATATCAATTATTACATAATAAAATTATACTCATTGTAAAGTTATGGGCCTTGCATTCAATTATTATGATTATTATTTGTTACCAACATCTTTTTTTTTTTTATATGTGATCTACCTGCAATATATTACCTATCCATGGAGTTATGGTATAGCGAGGCATTTGCTTATTATTTAGGTACGGAATAACGAGACGTCGTATTTAACGCATGGTAAGGTGCTTAACCATACTTAACTGTATACTATGATATAATATTTTGAGTATATGCCACAAAAAAATCATTTGAATAGAGTCAATCACAATATACGAGTATCTGTTTAGTGACGGGGAAAACAGATGATAATGAAATTATGTGAAGGGAACAACAAACACAATAAACGAACCTATGTTTGCATTAGGCAACATATGTCATATTATTTAGGTACGCTTAAAAGTTTATTTTACTATGCTGCATTGCTACACATTATTATAATCGTTATAGGTTTTGTCGTTTTCCTTTCAATAGCACACCATAATACATTATGAATTTTTAAATTTTACATCTCGACACTTTTCTTTGCTGTGTAATTTTGAGATATTAAATTGTTTTATTTTTCTTCCTTCTTTCGAATTATTATCATTATATTAGTCTGTTATTATAGGTGTATTGCCCTTCCCAGTGACAAGTATTTTATTTTTGAAACTTGTTGCTTATGCGACAATTAAACGAATCGTAAAAGAAAAAGAAATAAATGACAATAAAATATATAGTTTGCATTTTAATTAAGAATATTATATTGTTTCCAATTATACTAATGAACCACGAAGTACGTCTCATCAATAATAATAAATAGCTAATAAATATCATACACTTGAAAGTTGAAATTATCGAGAAACAATTATGTACGGAATAAATGCTATTATACACGTAAATATTTTTCAGGGGACATTTAAAATTGTATAAAAACGATAACACAATTTATAAAACGTTTTTGTAAATAAAAGTAATATTCAATTTGTATAATTAATGAGGTTATGTGAAAATTATTAGTCAACGGATAATACAGTGAGAATATCTTGTAATATTGTAATAACTAATAAATGTAATATTGCAGTTATCGAGAAATATAAGATACCCAAACTACACTATTATCTGTTGCAATGGGTAGAATTTTAACTTGAAATAAAACTTGTAAAATGATATTAATATGGTAATAATGACATCAATGAGGACATATCTCGCTTATTGGCTGTGATGGTGAGATGTAATTATATATTTTTCCAACTGTCAAATAAAACAACCATCTTTTTTGCGTGTTTTATTACGTGGAAACTCAGATAGATATTGTTTAAACAAGATGACATAATATGCACTCAATTGATCTAAGCCTAATAAGATTGTTAGGCATATGGCCAATATTTTTATATGGTCCATAAAATGTAAATAATTTTTTATTTTACGATTAGTATAACAATAAGTAAGTACTTACTATACAATCATAGTAATATTTTTTTATCAAATTGAGTTTAAAACTTAACATTCCAATCATCGTCCGGCTTATGTTAATATTTAATTTCAATAATAAACCGATGAAGGCAATGATAATCTCCGAAAAATGTATGCTCAACATTTAAGAGGACGTCACATTGTCTCCGTCTTACAAATGTACAATATAGCAAAAGCTGTTTTGCACGGAACAACTTTTCTCGCACAATATTTGCCGTAGAACCATACCAAATTTTCACAACACGTAAAGAAGAACTTAAACTGTGTAAAAACGTGCTTTTTTTTAATACCACTATCCACTAAAGAAAAAAAAACAAAAAACCGAAATGTTTACAAGCAAAGAACTTTTATTGTATTTATGCTATCTATAATATAGGCACGCTGTTGCATAGATAATTTTCTACGTTTATGTTCAGGCATTTTGAAGCCACTACCAGAAATACAGAAAGATAATATTTGTCCCACACTAAAAAGTTTTTGGTATGTTGTACATTTGTAAGACAGAGACAATACATGCAGGTGACGGGTGTGACATCCCTTTAAACATTTTTCAAAAAAATACCATTTTAACTGATTTTTTTATTATTATTTGGATATACATATAGTAAAATAGAATAAAAGTAAAACACATAACCAATATGCATGCAAGACTCTCTGTAAGCATAGCTCGTAGCTTGTATTATTGTAAGAGTTGAGTTAAATTGTATAAAGCTATGTTAGCAATTTTCATGCATGCCTGAAAAAAATATAACAACAATAAAAGAATTAAGAAATTAATGAAATAAAATAATATTTGTTTAAATATTTCCAAAATCTAGGGTATAAAGAAAACATTTAAATTCCTTTAAACTTTTAAAATTATATAAATTAATATTACATTTTTTACGTACAGTTGAGCCTACAATCAATGTACATTTTAAAAATCTGTAGTGATCAAAATAGTAAAATTCCTGTTTCAAAAAATGTATTTGGTTATTAATAGTGATTTGTGATTATATATATTATATCTGTCAGCATAATTCATCTATAGTCTATAGGTACGTATAGGTACCTATTTTAATGTTAAGTGTGTGCATTTATTCAAATCAAAAGATTTAATTTCTATTACACAAATTAGAGTAATAAATCGTTTTGATATTAACTGAAATACACGAATCAGAGAGTTCAAAATTGATAATTGAATGCTAATGGTACAAATAAAAAAAAAAAATCTAACCATTTACCATTTACCAGCACTATAATTATGCGGTACGACTTGTTTCATAACATGTAGTATACATATAATTAGTGAACCTACTAAATAATTTTCTCTAAATACTGTTGTAAGTCCGTTGCATTTAGCAATAACTTCCGATGATTAATAACATAATAAATGTCATCAATATCAAAATATAATTGTTCTCGATCTGTTGTTATGATTATAACTGTACCTACGACGTTATTCCTTCCAGGCCTCATGCTATATGGTGTAGCCTATCCCTTAGCTCAGCACACCGATCTAATTACTACCTACCTAAATATAACACTAGATTTATATTTGAATCATAATATATATTCAGTGATTTGAAGTGTACAATATTTTATCGATTGTGAGTTATTTATGACTGAGTACCTACCATACGTTCATACCACAGTCAGCGATTAGACTAAAAAGAAGGTTTTAATAGTTTTGAAAGTACCTAAAGGTATCTTAGGTTTATAAAACCTAAGTTCAAAAATAAAGTACCACGCATAATGCATATATATCTCTAATATAAGGAGTAAGTTAATAACTTTTGCGTATGAACTTCTTTATGGATACATTAATTTTAATTTTCAAAGACATTCACTACTTTGTCGGTGGACAGTGACATATGTGATAATTAGAGCGCGGATTTCTATGCAATTGCATATTTTTTTCCTTTTAATATTTTAGATTTTTGTCAGTTATCTGCACGAATCATCATAATTTGAAGCTAATATATAAAAAAAAAATATATAATATAATATAAAAAAATTTTGGCAAAATTCAAAATTTATTGCATATTGAAGCGAAAATTTAAAAAAATGTATAAAATAATATTTTGTCAAGTAGAAAAATTAAAACTAAATTTCATAGTCACTAAATAATAATTTATATATATTATATTTATTTATAACATTATAAGATAAATAAATAATCGATTACGACGTAAACTTAATCGCTTTTGCTGTGTCGGTCGGTTATCGACATACCACTGGGCACTAGGTTACATCGTTTGTCGTTGTCTGTAAATAGTGAATATGCCGAAACTTGAAATGCATATGATTTTTAATTTAAATAATAAATACAATTTTTAAAATAAATTAAGTTGTTCAGAAAATTTCCTACATTTTTATTTTTTAGGCGTTAAAGTTCTTATTATTATAAGTTTTATTGTAAATTTTAAATAAATAAAAAATTCTTGCATATTTTTTACATATTTTTATGATTTTGACTGCATATTTTTACATATTTTCATGATTTTGACTGCATATTTTTTTGCATATTTTCATGATTTTTACTGCATATTATATGGCATATTTCGATACTTTTAAGTGCATAAAAATCCGCGCTCTAGTGATAATTATATTTTGTTTTGATAATGTACATAAACATGACTGCAAAATAAATATGTCTCAGTCCCTTGAACAATAAAATATAATATATACCTATGTAAAATATGTATCCATTAAATGTAAGTATTTAATTTTATTGGAATTATTAATAATAGCAACCCAATTCTGGAGATTTCGTATAGAGTAAGGCACAGAATGTTATAGTAAAATTATAATATGCTTTACACAAATCCAATTTTTTATTTTTTAATAAATTGAGCTTTAACAATATATTGATATAAATTTATTTAATTTATTGGCCCATAATTTTTATATCATATTTCCAAATCATTATGATATTATATAGTAGGTATTATGAATTGAAAGTATCAGAATACGAATATATACGAAAAATTATAAAATTACTGATAATTACCGACACTCAGTCAACCTAGTTAAATCAGTAAGTATTCATCGTCGTAGTGACAAATACACACTAAATTTGAATTGTATTATGACTAAAGAGTAAAGACCGGATTTAATAGATATTGCAACTCCTATTATTGATTATATCAGGTAGGTAAATCAAATATGATGAAATATGTACACGAATTGGACTAAATGTAGTCTTCCTATTTAATTTAATGTTTTAATTTTTTACAATAATTGTTTCAACGATTTTGCAATTTTTGTTTACTAAACGTTATAAAATTTACAAATTGTCATTATATCTTAGATAATTTGTATATGGCATGCATGCCACTGGCAGCAGGATCAGGACTCAGTTGTGCACCGACTTCAGACCCGGAGAGCCCCATCCTCCTAAGGCGGCCTTAAAAAAGGATGAGAAAAGAGCGACAATCAGTCACTAGCAGGAGAGGTGGTCCGTGACCTAGAAACCGCGAAATGTTGGACGTCAGAAGGTGGATCGGAAGAACAGTGCCCAAGGTGCCTCTGTCATACCACACAACACAGGCACTGACGAGTCATGGTACATACGCCACATTGGCAGATCCGACAGTGTAGGATGCTACTACTGCCAGGGCAATTCAGATACAGAGGACCACACGCTGTTTGAATATCCATACTGGAGCGGCCACCGCGACGATCTAGGCGATTGCTTCGGCCACCGACCTAGCGCCGCCGACCTCCCAGACATTCTGTGTGGTCCAGAATTTGAGGGGCTCCCGGTCGACCCTGAGGAGAAGTCCGTCGTCCTGAGCAACGCCACTTATTCTACAAGATGTTGGAGATGATCCTGCCGCTGAAGGAGGAGGAGGAAAGAGTCCGGCAGGCCGCCGAGAGAGGTGAATGCTCACCGGGTCCAGACGCCTGACCCACACAGCTCAAGAAACACTCGGGAGCACACAACTTTTAAAATTTACTCTGAGAAAGTAGGTATTTAACAATTAAATATTTTACGATTTTATTATGTAACTTTAATGTATTTTACATTGTATTCTACTTTTAAATATTTACCCACTTAGGTTTATACTTTATTATCAACAACTTGGCCAGACGTCATTCAGTCACTGTGACCACTGACCGGTTAAGGTGACACCACAACTTACAAGACCAACAAGAAATTATTATTGATTTAGGTAGATTTATGATGTCCAGGGGTAAGAGACGGCCCTTATGCCCCCCACGCCTCATACTTATTGTCTGTCTTTAAACCAGAGCTACATGAATCGCAGACATCCGTTCAGTTGCGTCTTGCGTGATCTTCACTGTTGCAGTTGACCTGCGAAACCGTCCGCTAAGATATGCTGTAATCGACGCTGCGTTATTCGTGTGCAGGTGATAGAACGATGACATTATAATAATATTATACAGTTAAGCGGTCGTGTCATGACGAGGGCGAAAAACCGAAACATTTTTCATTATTATAATATTATGATGTAGTAGACACAGTTGATAAAACTATTTCCTAAACGATTACTAAAACAATAACCGTACCGCCTACAACTCGTCGCCGCGCGCGCAGTTAAACATGGTCGCGTGCGTGAGTGTCGGCTCTGTGGGCGCGGGCGGGGGTGTAAATCGCGGGGGTGAACGTCGCGTCGTCGTCGCCGCGGCGCGTAACAGCGGTCTAATTAATGAACCATACCGCGGTCGCGGTCGTAATCATAGCTGCGCGCGCGCGCGCGTGTGTGTGTGTGTGTGTGTGTGTGTGTTTGTGTGTGCGTGTGCGCGCGCGTTTACACGCCGCCACTGACAAGAGCGATGATGTGTGGCCACCGTTATCGTTAATGACCGGGTGCCTCGGTTGCATCAGTGGCGGTCGCGGCGGTTAAAGTAATTAACGGGCAGACCCTCCGCATCGACGCCGAGTCATCATATTTTATATTTTATAACACACGCGTTGTTGTCCGCAGGTAGGTACCTACAACTACAACACCACTGCAGCACACGCATACACCAGTGTTTTTCCCCTCTGGACTATTACGATTATTATTATTATTATTATTTTAACCTGTCTTTATTTTTTTCACCCGCACGTAAGTATAATAATAATATGTAACGCGGTCGACGACGAGGCCCGTCATCGTTAAACCGTCAAAATATAATATATAACAATAACAAATAGATATACGGAAAACGGTGCGGGGCGACTGCAGTTTTCGGCCGTCTGTA
>NC_042493.1:84184301-84185019 GCF_005508785.2 Acyrthosiphon pisum
ATCATTGTATAAGAAAAACGATTCTGAGCGGAGACGGTATGTTAGTCTAGGTATAAGACATAATATTATATTAGGTACCTATAATAAATTCCAAATTAATCATATCATAATATTTATTAGGTACTTCTAACGCGTTATACATCAACAAAAAAACCGTGGTACTATCATAGATATATAATAGTATACTTTAGAAGTTTCAAGTACCCACGAATAATATTATACAATCACAACAAAATAACTAATAACTAAATAGTTATCCAAGGTTTTTAATATGTAATTTCGTCCAAATTTGTACTTAAAATGACTATAAAAATAAACTGCGTATATGTATTTTTTAGATTTTTTGGTAACAGAATTAATTACTTATGTGGAATCTTGTTTTAAATTTTTAATTCTTAGATACAAAAATTGAACATTTTATAAATTTTTAACTACAAAATAATTTTTCAAATTAAAATTTGATAAATTTTGTCAAAATTTGATATTTAAATGCTTATAAAAAAAAATTGTGCCTATGTTTTTTTAATATTTTTCAACTGATATTGTAACAATATATCAGGAGCTTTATATTAAATTTATACACTTTTTGGCCCAACAGATAAAACTTTATTGATATTTATAGAAAAAAAAACTAAAAAAATTGAAAATTGACCATGTCTGTACACAGCTCAAAAAGAATCAAATTATTTTCAAATTGTATGGTGTATAGGAAATGCTA
>NC_042493.1:84185119-84194212 GCF_005508785.2 Acyrthosiphon pisum
ATGTTTCACGGCACATAAATTTGTCACCACGACAAAATAATCCCCGAAAATATATAACTACGCGTCCAGCCCAATTATACGCTACGAGACAGTTTCATTGTGCATGACGTGAATTATAAGCATTTACGGGAAATTATTGCTGGAACATAGGTGCCTATTATTATAAATTTTAGTGTAAATTCTTGATTTTAGAAATATTACGAGGAAAAAAATATCAATATGAAAAAATTTAGGGAACTGTGAAAAAAAAAAATATATATTATTTATATATAAATATATATTATATATTTTTCATTTATCTGATATATTATATCAGATAAATGAAAAATGTTCAATGTACACTTTAGGTCACTGTGACACACAGACAAGGGTAATTTAATTTCAAGATGTAGGGATAACGTATATTTACTATTAAACAGTTTATTATAAAAATTCGTTTATAAACTGAAATATATAAGTAGTTATAGTT
Organism: Acyrthosiphon pisum; assembly: GCF_005508785.2. NCBI lineage: Eukaryota > Metazoa > Arthropoda > Insecta > Hemiptera > Aphididae > Acyrthosiphon > Acyrthosiphon pisum. The sequence continues at coordinate 84,185,589 of NC_042493.1, forward strand.
AATTAGAGAGCTATGAGCTGATATTCCTATAGAGCCGATTAATTTTGAATTGTACCTACGTGACAGAATCCTAGAACTCTACCCCTGCGTACGCCACTGGTATTACCTAACATATTATATTCGTTTAAGAATTATATAGGTATTTACTGTGTATGGTAAATAGGTAAATATATTATAAGGTATAGTAATATGTTATATTATGTAGGTAGGTACTGTATGTAAATAGTGCATGGTAATTCTGTTCAAATTGTTTATAATATTATAAAATCACATGCATGACCTAAAAGTTAATACGTTTTTGATTTAAATAAACCCATGACAACAATGGTCCAATGGGTGATATTGATAATATTAAATTACATAATAAAGATAACAAGGGCTTGAATTTTTATGAATTTGCATTTTGCATATTTTTTAAGAAGCTGCATATTAAAAATCTAATTCGATACAAATTCGTTCCTTAGTACCTACATACAATCTAAATACAAAAATGTGTGTTGCATATTTTTGCATATTCGACTCAGCTAGTTTACATAATTTTGCATATTAAAAGATTTTACATGTTATTATGTTACCTATTAATTCGTTGATTTAAAAAGTTAAAAAATAAAAAGCCGCGACATATCATAGCATTATTTTGAAATATACTATACCGATCTTTGATTGCAATTTATTGACCCGGTAAAAATGATTTATTTTTATATGAGAAACAAAAAAGATCTAACCATCATTCAATGTAATTCAGGTAAATATATAAGAACATGATTTAATATTATTTTTCTGTATTTCATACATTTAATTTTTTATATTTAAGGCTGTGAATAATCGAAAAATGTTTAGTGATCTACAAACCAAAAATTAAAAATTACACCTGAGTTTGCACAAAAATAAAAATAATTTTTTTTAAGTTTATATATACGTATTTTTTAAAAAAAATTACTTATTGTACATAATATTGCATAGGTATTAAGCTTTTTTAGTGCATACTGCATAATATGTATGAATGTATGCACATATTTCATTATTTTTATTGCATTAAGTTCCGATCTTTGTAAATAACGTAGAAGTAGGTATAAAGATGATGCACAAAATATGATAATCAACCAACCAGGTTATTAAAACAAGATAAGTTTGGGACAGTTATATCTTATTTAGTAGATTGGCGTTAATGATGAATGTATTTGATTTTGGCAGAAATAGAGTAGGTTCCTGGCACTCAAATATCACTCGAATTATATCAGATGCATGGAATTTTTTCTGCCCTGGGAATATTTAAGACATTTGGTTAAAGTTAAAAGTTAAAACATTTTGATCAGTTTTCATGATCTACTCTCGCATGCATGAAAGTATAACTTTGATAACATATCAATTATTACATAATAAAATTATACTCATAGTAAAGTTATGGGCCTTGCATTCAATTATTATGATTATTATTTGTTACCAACATCTCTCTTTTTTTTTATCTGTGATCTACTGCAATATATTACCTATCCATGGAGTTATGGTAGCGAGGCGTTTGCTTATTATTTAGGTACGGAATAACGAGACGTCGTATTTAACGCATGGTAAGGTGCTTAACCATACTTAACTGTATAATATGATATAATATTTTGAGTATATGCCACAAAAAAATCATTTGAATAGAGTCAATCACAATATACGAGTATCTGTTTAGTGACGGGGAAAACAGATGATAATGAAATTATGTGAAGGGAACAACAAATACAATAAACGAACCTATGTTTGCATTAGGCAACATATGTCATATTATTTAGGTACGCTTAAAAGTTTATTTTACTATGCTGCATTGCTACACATTATTATAATCGTTATAGATTTTGTCGTTTTCCTTTCAATAGCACACCATAATACATTATGAATTTTTAAATTTTACATCTCGACACTTTTCTTTGCTGTGTAATTTTGAGATATTAAATTGTTTTATTTTTCTTCCTTCTTTTGAATTATTATCATTATATTAGTCTGTTATTATAGGTGTATTGCCCTTCCCAGTGACAAGTATTTTATTTTTGAAACTTGTTGCTTATGCGACAATTAAACGAATCGTAAAAGAAAAAGAAATAAATGACAATAAAATATATAGTTTGCATTTTAATTAAGAATATTATATTGTTTCCAATTATAATAATGAACCACGAAGTACGTCTCATCAATAATAATAAAATAAATAGCTAATAAATATCATACACTTGAAAGTTGAAATTATCGAGAAACAATTATGTTCGGAATAAATGCTATTATGCACGTAAATATTTTTCAGGGGACATTTAAAATTGTATAAAAACGATAACACAATTTATAAAACGTTTTTGTCAATAAAAGTAATATTCAATTTGTATAATTAATGAGGTTATGTGAAAATTATTAGTCAACGGATAATACAGTGAGGATATTTTGTAATATTGTAATAACTAATAAATGTAATATTGCAGTTATCGAGAAATATAAGATACCCAAACTACACTATTATCTGTTGCAATGGGTAGAATTTTAACTTGAAATAAAACTTGTAAAATGATATTAATATGGTAATAATGACATCAATGAGGACATATCTCGCTTATTGGCTGTGATGGTGAGATGTAATTATATATTTTTCCAACTGTCAAATAAAACAACTATTTTTTTTGCGTGTTTTATTACGTGGAAACTCAGATAGATATTGTTTAAACAAGATGACATAATATGCACTCAATTGTAGGCATATGGCCAATATTTTTATATGGTCCATAAAATGTAACTAATTTTTTATTTTACGATTAGTATAACAATAAGTAAGTACTTACTATACAATCATAATAATATTTTTTTATCAAATTGAGTTTAAAACTTAACATTCCAATCATCGTCCGGCTTATGTTAATATTTAATTTCAATAATAAACCGATGAAGGCAATGATAATCTCCAAAAAATGTATGCTCAACATTTAAGAGGACGTCACATTGTCTCCGTCTTACAAATGTACAATATAGCAAAAACTGTTTTGCACGGGACAACTTTTCTCGCACAATATTTGCCGTAGAACCATACCAAATTTTCACAACACGTAAAGAAGAACTTAAACTGTGTAAAAACGTGCTTTTTTTTAATACCACTATCCACTATTTAAGCAAAAGAAAAAAAAAACAAAAAACCGAAATGTTTATAAGCAAAGAACTTTTATTGTATTTATGCTATCTAAAATATAGGGCACGCTGTTGCATAGATAATTTTCTACGCTTATGTTTAGGCATTTTGAAGCCACTACCAGAAACACAGAAAGATAACATTTGTCCCACACTAAAAAGTTTTTGGTATGTTGTACATTTGTAAGACGGAGACAATACATGCGGGTGACGGGTGTGACATCCTTTTAAACATTTTTCAAAAAAATACCATTTTAACTGATTTTTTTATTATTATTTGGATATACATATAGTAACATAGAATAAAAGTAAAACACATAACCAATATGCATGCAAGACTCTCTGTAAGCATAGCTCGTATTGTAAGAGTTGAGTTCAATTTTATAAAGCTATGTTAACAATTTTCATGCATGCCTGAAAAAAATATAACAACAATAAAAGAATTAAGAAATTAATGAAATAAAATAGTATTTGTTTAAATATTTCCAAAATCTAGGGTATAAAGAAAACATTTAAATTCCTTTAAACTTTTAAAATTATATAAATTAATATTACATTTTTTACGTACAGTTGAGCCTACAATCAATGTACATTTTTAAAATCTGTAATGATCAAAATAGTAAAATTCCTGTTTCAAAAAATGTATTTGGTTATTAATAGTGATTTGTGATTATATATATTATATCTGTCAGCATAATTCATCTATAGTCTATAGGTACGTAGGTACCTATTTTAATGTTAAGTGTGTGCATTTATTTAAAACAAAAGATTTAATTTCTATTACACAAATTAGAGTAATAAATCGTTTTGATATTAACTGAAATACACGAATCAGAGAGTTCAAAATTGATAATTGAATGCTAATGGTACAAAAAAAAAAAAAAAAAAATCTAACCATTTACCATTTACCAGCACTATAATTATGCAGTACGACTTGTTTCATAACATGTCGTATACATATAATTAGTGAACCTACTAAATAATTTTCTCTAAATACTGTTGTAAGTCTGTTGCATTTAGCAATAACTTCCGATGATTAATAACATAATAAATGTCATCAATATCAAAATATAATTGTTCTCGATCTGTTGTTATGATTATAACTGTACCTACGTTATTCCTTCCAGGCCTCATGCTATATGGTGTAGCCTATCCCTTAGCTCAGCACACCAATCTAATTACTACCTACCTAAATATAACACTAGATTTATATTTGAATCATAATATATATTCAGTGATTTGAAGTGTACAATATTTTATCGATTGTGAGTTATTTATGACTGAGTACCTACCATACGTTCATACCACAGTCAGCGATTGGACTAAAAAGAAGGTTTAAATAGTTTTGAAAGTACCTACCTAAAGGTATCTTAGGTTTATAAAACCTAAGTTCAATAATAAAATACCACGCATAATGCATATATATCTCTAATATAAGGAGTAGGTAAGTTAATAACTTTTGTGTATGAACTTCTTTATGGATACATTAATTTTAATTTTCAAAGACATTCACTACTTGTCGGTGGACAGTGACATATGTGATAATTATATTTTGTTTTGATAATGTACATAAACATGACTGCAAAATAAATATGTCTCAGTCCCTTGTACAATAAAATATAATATATACGTATGTAAAATATGTATCCATTAAATGTAAGTATTTCATTTTATTGGAATTATTAATAATAGCAACCCAATTCTGGAGATTTCGTATAGAGTAAGGCACAGAATGTTATAGTAAAATTATAATATGCTTTACACAAATCCAATTTTTTATTTTTTAATAAATTGAGCTTTAACAATATATTGATATACATTTATTTAATTTATTGGCCCATAATTTTTATATCATATTTCCAAATCATTATGATATAATATAGTAGGTATTATGAATTGAAAGTATCAGAATACGAATATATACGAAAAATTATAAAATTACTGATAATTACCGACACTCAGTCAACCTAGTTAAATCAGTAAGTATTCATCGTCGTAGTGACAAATACACACTAAATTTGAATTGTATTATGACTAAAGAGTAAAGACCGGATTTAATAGATATTGCAACTCCTATTATTGATTATATCAGGTGGGTAAATCAAATATGATGAAATATGTACACGAATTGGACTAAATGTAGTCTTCCTATTTAATTTAATGTTTTAATTTTTTACATTAATTGTTTCAACGATTTTGCAATTTTTGTTTACTAAACGTTATAAAATTTACAAATTGTCATTATATCTTAGATAATTTGTATATGGCCTGCATGCCACCGGCAGCAGGATCAGGACTCAGTTGTGCACCGACTTCAGGCCCGGAGAGCCCCATCCTCCGCGGCCATAAAAAGGATGAGAAAAGAGCGACAATCAGTCACTAGCGGGAGAGGTGGTCCGCGACCTAGAAACCGCGAAATGTTGGACGTCAGAAGGTGGATCGGAAGAACAGTGCCCAAGGTGCCTCTGTCATACCACACAACACAGGCACTGACGAGTCATGGTACATACGCCATATTGGCAGGTCCGACAGTGTAGGATGCTACTACTGCCAGGGCAATTCAGATACAGAGGACCACACGCTGTTTGAATATCCATACTGGAGCGGCCACCGCGACGATCTAAGCGATTGCTTCGGCCACCGACCTAGCGCCGCCGACCTCCCAGACATTCTGTGTGGTCCAGAATTTGAGGGGCTCCCGGTCGACCCTGAGGAGAAGTCCGTCGTCCTGAGCAACGCCACTTATTCTACAAGATGTTGGAGATGATCCTGCCGCTGAAGGAGGAGGAGGAAAGAGTCCGGCAGGCCGCCGAGAGAGGTGAATGCTCACCGGGTCCAGACGCCTGACCCACACAGCTCAAGAAACACTCGGGAGCACACAACTTTTAAAATTTACTCTGAGAAAGTAGGTAATTAACAATTAAATATTTTACGATTTTATTATGTAACTTTAATGTATTTTACATTGTATTCTACTCTTAAATATTTACCCACTTAGGTTTATACTTTATTATCAACAACTTGGCCAGACGTCATTCAGTCGCTGTGACCACTGACCGGTTAATGTGACACCACAACTTACAAGACCAACAAGAAATTATTATTGATTTAGGTAGGTTTATGATGTCCAGGGGTAAGAGACGGCCCTTATGCCCCCCACGCCTCATACTTATTGTCTGTCTTTAAGCCAGAGCTACATGAATCGCAGACATCCGTTCAGTTGCGTCTTGCGTGATCTTCACTGTTGCAGTTGACCTGCGAAACCGTCCGCTAAGATATGCTGTAATCGACGCTGCGTTATTCGTGTGCAGGTGATAGAACGATGACATTATAATAATATTATACAGTTAAGCGGTCGTGTCATGACGAGGGCGAAAAACCGAAACATTTTTCATTATTATAATATTATGATGTAGTAGACCTACACAGTTGATAAAACTATTTCCTAAACGATTACTAAAACAATAACCGTACCGCCTACAACTCGTCACCGCGCGCGCAGTTAAACATGGTCGCGTGCGTGAGTGTCGGCTCTGTGGGCGCGGGCGGGGGTGTAAATCGCGGGGGTGAACGTCGCGTCGTCGTCGCCGCGGCGCGTAACAGCGGTCTAATTAATGAACCATACCGCGGTCGCGGTCGTAATCATAGCTGCGCGCGCGCGCGCGTGTGTGTGTGTGTGTGTGTGTGTGTGTTTGTGTGTGCGTGTGCGCGCGCGTTTACACGCCGCCACTGACAAGAGCGATGATGTGTGGCCACCGTTATCGTTAATGACCGGGTGCCTCGGTTGCATCAGTGGCGGTCGCGGCGGTTAAAGTAATTAACGGGCAGACCCTCCGCATCGACGCCGAGTCATCATATTTTATATTTTATAACACACGCGTTGTTGTCCGCAGGTAGGTACCTACAACTACAACACCACTGCAGCACACGCATACACCAGTGTTTTTCCCCTCTGGACTATTACGATTATTATTATTATTATTATTTTAACCTGTCTTTATTTTTTTCACCCGCACGTAAGTATAATAATAATATGTAACGCGGTCGACGACGAGGCCCGTCATCGTTAAACCGTCAAAATATAATATATAACAATAACAAATAGATATACGGAAAACGGTGCGGGGCGACTGCAGTTTTCGGCCGTCTGTATCGTGCGTATTGATGCCATCATTTACAGAATCGCGATACCGGACAGATGGGGACCGTGCGATTTTCGAAACGATTTTCCACTGGTGGCGGCCGGTACCGTTTTTTTTTTTTGTTGCCTTTTTGTTTTCTTTCTTTTTTGCCGCACTGCGTCGCCGTCAAGTCGCGGCGGCTCGTCGAGTGCAGCCGCAGTCGAGAAGTAGGCAATAATTTTACAAGTGCGTAATATACAGATGTGATGTACAGGGGGATATATATATATAATATGTAGGTAAGTGCGTGTGCATGTGCGTTGTATATATTATGCACCTTGGGCCGGGAGCCTTGTAAGCCACTCGAGAAACGGAGTCAGTGGCGGCGGCGGTGGCAGTCGACGAGTAGTTATGATAATAATAACAATATTATAATAATGCGACGCAGTATTTCAGTAATAAAAATATGTCGGCCGAAAATCACGAATTATATTCCATGTCATTTCTTCTCCGGCCATTATGGCGTTTGGGTTTGGGTGATGGGTGCGTGTGGGTATTGTGTTTGCTTCCGGAAAGTTTAGTTTGGTTATTATTCGTTATAGCAGATGGCTCATAGCACGGTAATATTATGTAATACGACGCGTGCAGACGACCGTTTTTGGGACGGATTGGAGATGTCTCTAAAGAGGAGGAGGGCTGTGAAAGATTTGGGCTGTGAAAGGTTTGGGCAATAATTCGAATGTAAAATATATATATTAATAATAATTATTATTATTATTTGATAATTTTGTTGATCAGTTATTGTGGTGGTAGAAAAGCGTCTTCTGGTCTTTATGGTTTTAATCTCCGAGTGAAATACCAAAATCATTGCACTTATTAGAGGTGTAACCTTATAATATGTCGCCCACCGCAGCAAAGATGGTCATATTTCTGTTTTTACATTTTTAGATTCTGAGTGGAACGATGAATGTATTGATTTTACAATGATGTGTGTTTTTTTTTTTTTATTTATTTATTTTTTTAGTGTCTGTGTACACGATAAGTAGTCGAAATAATGCTACAATTTTCAACTTCAGTATCTTGTTCAATCAGAAAGTGAATATCGTTGGTGCATTGAGGAGGTCAAAATTTAATTTCCCCAGTAGTTTTCAAAAAACAAAAGAAAAATTAAGGAAAAACGGGAATTTTTAAGCAAAATCTGTTTTCGAGAAAATCGATTTTGGTTTTTGGTGTAACTTTAAAACAAATGACCGTAGATACATGAAATTTTCAATGGTTGTTTATATTTCCATTTTCTATAAACGATAACATTTTAAAAATATTTTGATTTATTTTGAACTGTTTAGAGACATT
>NC_042493.1:84195177-84211105 GCF_005508785.2 Acyrthosiphon pisum
TTTTAAGTTCAATTTTGATGAAATTACATATTAAAAAACTCTTGGAATAACTATTTTAGTTATTTTGTTATGATTGTAATGATTGTATAATATTATTTGTGGCTACTTGAAACTTCTAAAGTATACTATTATATATCTATGATAGTACCACGGTTTGTTGTTGATGTATAACACGTTACCTGATGGATATTGTGATATGATTAATTTGGAATTTATTATTAATACTATAGATAAGTATACCTATAATAGGTATGTCTAATACCTAGACTGACAAACCGCGGTCTCCGCTCAGAATCGTTTTTCTTATACAGTAAAATTATATCATTGAATTCAAATTTAATACTATCCTTTATACAGTGACCCACTTGTAACATACTGCACAGCAGAGCGACATCCACTTACCCACCTTTTTCTTTTTCAAGCTGTCATATCTAACTGTTTTTGTGTAGTTCCCGCGAAGACGGTAGAAACTTCACTTAACTGTATAGAACGTCTTTGATTATTTTATGCTTCTATCAGTTTCGAGGGAACTACACAAAAATAGTTATGACAACTTAAAAATAAAAAACAAAAATTTGTGAAAACAAAGATACGAAATTTTTCGCTGTGGCGGGCGATATATGAACCAAAATAATATATGCAATAATGTAATTCCTATATACGACATACGCAAGACGAGAAGTCCAGTACGGAAATTAGATTCAGCACATCAGCATTAAATTTCAAAATTAAACATGGACAGTGCCTACCATTTTGTCAAACATCCATCGAAAACTTCCGGTACCAAACTTAGCAATTCAAATTTTCGTTCTCGAGGTGTTGGTGTAACCCGACGGGCCTTTAACTTACGCATAATCACCATAAGGCGTCATACGCAAAATACCAGATGATGATAATAATATATGCTACACCCTTTACGGGCTTTCAGGTTTTCCCCTGACCTTTCAAGACCCACTGTAAATATATACATATTGTAATATTTACCCAACAAAATATGTGTCTGTTTTATTTCTTTCTCTTTTTTGAGTTGATGTTTTTCAGTCTGTCTTATATTTTTATTTTATTATTTTACATTCCACTCGTAACGAAGTGCTGCCCTCTGTTCGGAAAGGTCGTGATGAAGGTAAATAATAATAATATAGCTGTTCTACATTTTATCACTTACTCATGACAGACTACCAAAATCGTGTTTCAGTACACACTCTTTGCCGTCGGAAGAAATATTGAAACAAAAAAAATATATTCAATATTTATTGAAATGACGTTTCAATTAATGATGTTTTCATTTTTAACCGATTATTATTCTATTTCTGACATTTATTTAGGATGGAGATGACATGATAAAATTCTAAGAATTCCATGAAACTCTAAGTAACGATTAATAGAGTAACGTGTGTGTTCTTGCGGTTGTTGGCAACAGTCCCAATAACACGGCTAAATCTGAAGTAGGTACACAATTTACAATGATGATTTGCTATTTACGGGAAATAATAAAATAAAATTAGTGAGAATTGCTCTCGTGCTAAAAACATGTAAAGTTTCTTTTTTCATATAATTTTTTTTCTTCGTGTGAGATATCGATTTTACGTCATATCATAATATTATAATATAGTTATGACTAATTTTATCACAATATTCAACAACTAAGTTCGTATTTGTGCAGTAAAAAATAAAATGTATTCGTGGAACAAAAATGAATTTTAATACTTATTATTTATTCAGTTAAAAATAGTGTTATAACAATATTTTTGAGCTATCATAGTTTTTACTAAACAATATTTTACATAAATAATAACTTCATTTTATACATTTACAAGAGTTGATAAGTTTTCAAACAATTTTAAGTTAAAATAATTGCTTTGTGTTTTGCTATGGTTTTTTTGTTAGAATTATTATTTATGGCGTCCTATAAGAACCTATGCCCAAAAACATAAGGTCATGAACTCGTGACATTTCTCATGATAAGCCTACACGGCTCTTCAAACAGCAATTGTCTACCAAAAAAAAGTGATTGGACTTAATTAATATTTTCTGAGTACCTATTCAAGGGAGACTGGGGAACTGAGATCACCTAAGCGAGTATTGAAATATTTCATAATCTACATGCCAAGACCTTTCATTAGAACTTAGAATCTTAACACTGACTTTGTGTTTTACTATGTATACTTTGCGTAAGTTTTAGATTTTCAAAAAAAGTATTTTTCCTTTATCTCGGGGCAATTGCAGCCATGTAAAATTTCATATCAATTTCAATGACACATTAAATATATTATATTTTAAACCTTCAAAATAAATTAAAAATGAATAAATAATTTTACAAAGACTAGTAGTTGTGCATACTGGGGTTTGACCTAAATATTATTACGTTAGTGGCGTTGTGGTTAATATGACGAATCCCACGAATTTTATAAGTCATACAAGTGGAATGCTAGACAATGTTTTACTATGTCTAATTCTATGGGCTTACTTACACGTATTTATATGCAGCTACCTGTGGCGTGATCGTAGATTTAGGCTTCACTTATTTAAGAACGGAGATCGTTCGTATACAAAAATAAAGATTGTAATTATAAAAATATTTATCTTATGTGTGTAATTCATTATTTTTACAACATTTACCTATCCCACACTAGTTTGCATACTCATAATTTACGTGTACTTACTCAAATAACAATTTTTATATTAATTAAATAAACCATTGTATAGGTAGGTACAACAACAATAACCTACATAACAATTGACGTTGCATAACTTCAACTACAATGTAAAAATAATTTTAAATCGTCTGATTTCGATCTATCAGGCTATTATAAAATATAAGTATTTAAGTGTTTTGTTTTTTTTTTAGTAACCGACTTACTGTTTGTGTATTTTATATAAAAAACAAAACTTAATATTTAGATAGGTAAAGTTAATAACATAGTAATCACTCTTATAGTCAAATCTCAGTCTCTAAGCTACCAAAATTTGGTAATAATTATTTGTTTGATACAAATTATTTAATAATAAGGACTTATTTTTTTAATAACTCGTGGTAATAATACACGTAAGCAACTTGAAATTTTAGGTACTTATATTTTAATTTAATTTAATTTTCTGAAACTTTTAGACAAATATCTCCAACTAATCAGTAGGTACCACTGCATTTAGCAATGTTAGTGCTATTGTTACCCCATTATACTTTTAATCGGTATTCCCCCATTCCACCAATCATATAACGTTATTTTCAATTGATTAACTTATATTACATTTGTTGAATAATAATCTTCACAATATGTGATTTTACATTAAAAACTAAATTCAAAAAAATAATGATAGACTATAGCTTAAGAAGATATCAGCGTACTATTTGTTTTCTCTCTCTGACTCACGCACAACATAGCACATTTACGTTTAGCAGAACCAACTTTGTCACCTGCCAGCTGTTTTATTACTTGTAATATTAGTGTGAATAAGTTAAGGACATTACATGTGTCCTTATACATTACTTATTTTATGATGTTTTAATTTTTATATACTTAAGTTAAGAACGTCTAAATTATTACAATTTAAAAAAGCTTATAAATTGTATAAAATTAAAATTACGTAAAAACATAGGGACACAGCCACACAGGTAATGTTATTACTTATTAGCTTTGAGTTTGATAACAGTTAAATTCACTCTGATATTAAAGTAACAACAGGGTTGGTTCTGCCACACATAAATTTGTTATATTACGAGTTATCCAATAATATATTTTGTGCTATGTTTGTACCTATCCAATTATTTAACTTATATTAACAATAATAACATTCATGGAACTAACTGATTTTCAAGTATCAATTTTATCAATGAACCATTGCGAACTATGTGAAACACAGTGACCGTCATTCTCCCAATCACTCCTATAGTCCTAGTACGATACCTACATATTTTTGTTAGATACGTAAAGAGTAAATAGTTTATATGTAACACATTTTATGAAAATACTTATAATATGGCAACTATATTAGCTATTAGGATTTGCAGAGTATGTTTTAAAATAAATTACAAATAACTCGTTTGAATTGAGATTCATAAAGCGGCTACACCAAGATTTTAAAGTAAAATTGTCCGTTTAACAACTTAAAGTGAAAAATCATGTTCTTATCATCGAATGACACATGTTAAGATCCCACAAAAATTTGAAATATTTAAATTTATACAAATAGGTTCCTTATGAGACGTATGTTTCAAAAATTAAAAAAAAATTATTATTTTTAATAAATGTGCTTAGTCAATGTCAATACATAATGATCGTTGAATTTTGACCATTATTGTGTCTCCGGATCGTCCTGTAGGGCGATTGTAAACTCTCCCGGTTCGAATTCAGTACTATACCTGATGGGATCACGTAAACTCTTCCAGATCTACTTCAGTAGGTACTTACTACTAAATTTAATTTAAAAAAAGGAAATTATATAATAATAAAAATCATTGCCTATGGCTGCTGTGAGCTAATATTATAGTATGAACATACCGATTTCAAAAAACTTAATTTTGTTTTACTTATTTTATTTTGTTTATTGTAACTTTGTATTTTTATGTACACTTCGGTTTGAAAATCTGTTAGGGCATTAATACCTAAATATAAATATAAAACGATGAGTGCTATAGGTCTAGAAAAATAGCTGATTCATAGTGTCTAGCAATAACATTTAAAATAACCCCGGAGAGCTTACAAATTTCCTTCAGCTAAATATAATGTTGACCTGACGGAGCTTACATATTTTATTCGGGTAAACGTAATGTCGACCCGGTAGAGTTAACCATCGGGAGAGTTTAACATACAGTCGGGAGAGCTTACCACCGCCCGTCCTGTATGTTAGAATATAGGTAGGGTCGATTTGAATCATACAAAATGTTACTATGAAATTAGCACGTGCTGATGGTACTGTGCTTTTAGTGTGAATCGCGTGTATCGTCATCATATTATGCGTGTATAAGGTATATAATATAAGATTATAATATATTAATATTATAGGTATAATATATTACAATACGATTCTCACAATACGTACTACGCAGACTGTCATTATAGTATACATATATTATATCGTGCAAGCGTGTGCCTATGCGTATAGTTTACCATATATCCTCGAAACTTGGTGGGCCAGTTCAGCTTGGGCTGTCCCCGAGAGAATGTTTATTACCAATTAAATAAAAACGCAACGATGGCGGCCGCGGATTCGACACGGATTGGCTTTCTCTTGCGTCGCCAAACGAAACTCGATGCCCGCGTTGGCATTTCCACATATCACACCGTCTAGTGACACCTATAAAAAGTAAATAAAATAAATTCCCGTATTATGCGATTTTTAATAAATATGCGTGCGCGTGATTGCCGCGGCGTATACCGCACCGTATATACCTATACATTATTATATACTAATATACCATATTATAGATACGTGTTTACCGCGAGTGTGTGTGTATGTTACGCCGTGTTTGTGAATATAAATCCTTCTCCGAACGTTCGGGACGTCATAACTTGTCAAGGGGTGTAATTTTATAGCGCCCGACGATAATAATTTCACGTTGTTAATGAGACGCGCACTATACTTATTATATACGCCGCCGCCGCCGCCGCTGGGTGTTAAATTTTGAATATAAATATTTCGGGAAATTAAAACTCCGTATTATATGACCGCGGTCGTAGGTTAGTTGGCCGGTTATAATTTAAACCTATTAAATTACACGTGATAGTATGATATTGTATATTACACACGTGTGTATGTATGTGTCTGTAATAAAATACAGGTGGTGGTACGTCATTAAACAATGTGTGTTGGAAAAAAAATAAATGAAAAGGACCGTGTTATGTGTTTAATGAACATGATATTATAACATTATATGTTTAGTAATAATAATACGTTGGTATGCTCAACGTGTAATATACTGGCGCTGGATCAAAATCAAGAAGATACGAAAACGTCCAAACAGTGTTTTCAAACGTAAGTTAGTTTGATTCGACCCTATTTATTATCATTTATATCATATACCTAGTATACCTATACATTTTACTGAGCCAAGTGGGAGATCGACCTCAGTGGTAAATGTACGGAAAAGTCCGGACATTATGTGGTTATAGTGAACGATTTAAAGTTGGCAGTGCAATGCTATGGATTATTTAAATTGAAGTATCAATTATTGCATATTATATTATACACAACTTAGTATTTATTATAAACAAGATAATTGTAATCCAGAATCGTTTAATTTCTAAAGACTACAATTTATTTAAAAGATATTATTAAATTTGTTATAAACCAACATCAAACCGGTGATGTATATATCAAGATATCAAGGCTGGGCATTAACGAGTTAAAAAATTAATTTTATTTTAACTTTTTAACTAGTTACTTTTGGCTTTTCATTAACTTAACTGTTAACTTACTAAATTTGTTGCTTAATTAACATGAAATTAACGAGTTAATTTTTAATTTTAAGAAGTAAGTTAAGTTAATTTATTTTGTTTTTAATTTAGTTATTTTTCACTATTTCAGTCTATTTCGTTTTCATGTCAAAAAATATGTATCGTTAATTGTTTAAAGTTAAAAATGTATATCATTCGAATCTAACTTATATAGAAATACTTTATGAAGTATAAACACTATATCCTATAATTTAGTTTTGGGTTGGAGAAAATTAAGTAGGTACGCTAGCATTGTATAAACAAATTAACTTTTTTTTTAACTTAATAAAAAGATCACAAAAAGTGTGTATTAACTTTTAACTTTTTGTTACTGGTGCATATTAACTTAACTTAACTGAGTTAAAAAAAAATCAATAACTTACCCAGCCTTGATATATAAAGTAGGTATACACCTATAATATACTGCACAATATTATACTTTCTAATCATTTGTCAAGATAACCAAATAGCCTTATATACAATAATATAAGGTATATATAAAAAAAAAAAGAATCAGTCAAATCGGCCCAGCTGTTCTCAATTGAAGAATTAAGATACATTTTTGACACAATTTTTATATATTATATAGATAGATATTAGGCATCTGTCTGGCTGTCTAAAATAACTTGATTCTGTATACATGACAACGTGTAGATTTTATAATTTGAACCTTGAAATCAATAATTCTCAAAATTGTACGGTCATAATAAATTATTTTGTGATTATTTTTGTGTTTAAGGTAAACGACGTGGAGAACGGGACTATCGACGCGGCCAACGATTCAGACGCCGCGGTCAAACGACTTTGCAAACGAACCAGACGCCGCGGCCACCGGTTGCCGATGTCCCGACCGCTACCGACCACCGCTTTTAGGTACTAGAGGACGGCCGTGTACTGTATACTCAGCCGCCGCGTCCCGGTCGCAAACAATTTTGCGTATCCTCCGCCGCTGGTGCCTGAGTACTAAGTCGGCCCCGTTTAGTTCGGCGTAATGTGGCCGCCACCGCCGGTGCCTGAGTACTAAGTCGGCCCCGTTTAGTTCGGCGTAATGTGGCCGCCACCGCCGGTGCCTGAGTATTAAGTCAGCCCCGCTTAGTTCAGCGTGATGTGATCGCTGCATCGTTGTTCACATATTATATCCGCCACCGCTGCGTGAACGCGGAGCACCGGCCATTCCGCGGCCGTCGGTTGCTGCCTGCACGGTTAGTCGCCACCGCCGCCGGGTCGTCGAAACCGGAAGAACCACCGGAAACGACGGCGTTGTAACGCTTAGCGCTGCCGCTTTTAGCCGTTTGCAGCCAATCGCAGCATTTTGCTCACAATAATTTATAATTTGTCTAAAAATCATGTTGTACCACGAGAACTATAAATTATTTTGATAACTAATAAGTATGTCTAGTATAACTAGTATGTCTGTTAAATTAACTTAAAAATTGAATAAATATATTATACCACTGAAAATTGTAACAAATATAAAATAAATATAAAATATAAAATTAATAAACAACTAATAAATATTTATTTATTTATTTATTCATATTATTTTTTTATTTTCAATTAATTTATCATTATCACTGATAACAGTGATATACACCTGTGTTCTACCTATGATAGTTAACTATCTTAGTTTATAGTATAAATTATAAAATATGTATTGGTATTGGGTAAAATAATATACTATGTATTGAGATAAAAAGTCTGTTGATACAAAACAAGTTATTTATCATTATTCACCCTCTAGGAAATAGACATTTTAAGATTATAAAACCAAAGTGTATCACATTTGCCTGTGCTTGAACTTCCATCTAGCAACGAGGGCCGGGTGACATCAGGATGGACCGAAGATCGATTCCAGGATTATCTGTTCTAGGTTATGTCAGGTACACGTCATACTGTCTATCATAAGATTATTATTATTGCCTCCGGTGCCGGTGAAACGGTACGGCCATTCGTGGAAGGCCTTCGATGACGACCTTTCTACAACGAATTATTAATACGTATTATAATAATTATTATATTTCGTTCAATTAACACGCCAATCCGGTCAATGCGAAACGGGATAAAAGTAACCTGCAATTATTATTGTATAATGGACATTTGTGCATACGTTATTTTTAAAATGTTCTCCGGAACTCGATACTGGGTACTTATACCTATACTATGTACCCACACCTATATATTGAACGGGGTCTGCGAGAGTAAAATGTTGAAAACATATTATTTTATTATTTCTTTTACGTTTCATCGTGTTTTTCGTGCCGCAGTGGCCTCGTAATGTTTTTAGTGCCGACACTGATTGCGATTCAGTGGAAACGATAAACCAACGGTTCTGTTTACCAAACAGATTTAAGTTTTCACTTCAGAAGCCTCTCGACAACGGCATTAAGTGCACCGTATATAACGTACAAGGATGTTGTTGGATGTCCTCTTTGCGTACGTAATCAATGTAAATATACAATCTCCTCGCATAAACAAAAGGAACAATATAATATATATATATTATACACCTGGTCAAATTATATTCAACAGAAGTAGAACTACAATCACCTTTGGTATTTGAAACGTTCGATATTGAATACAATTGTATCTATTGAAGTATATTATAAATATAATAACAATAATTGTTGAAAAATGTACTGTGAATTTAATTTTTTTTTAATTTCCTAATTATATTTTTTGTATGCGCTTTATTCGTACGTTTATAGAAATAAAAAATGTGTTTGAACGTAACAATATTATACTTACCAATATTATAGGACTAGTCGACAGGATATTGCACAGGAATAAAATTATTTAACAATTCTGGTTTCGGGTGTCGAAAAGAGATTCTGGTTTTGGGACTTGGGTGTTACGACCGTCTGATAAATCTATTCGGATTCGTTCATGACGTGTTGGAAAATAAAAAAAAAAAACATCTCACGCGTTGATTATAATATCATTATGTAGGTATATTGTATACAGTTTAGTGATTAGTATACGCAGTATATTGGCATACGCGGGCGATTCGAAATGCGGGCAGCTCGCCAATAAATGATTAATTTTTTCGAATTAATTCAAAGACTACAAAATGTGTTTTGCATTTTGAAAAAATAAATTTACTGCGTTCTACGCGTTTTTATAATAATATTATAACACACTTTGGGAGAAACGACAACGGTCTAAGTAAACGTGTCCAGTATGGTATGTATGTTATTAATGTATTAATAATTATTATTATCAGGTCAAAATATTAAATGTCATGGCCCTAACAGAGCAGAAAAAATTAAACATTTTTGATTTTACCAAAAGTGACCGATCGCAATGAAAATATTTATATAGCAAATCGGTTGATATCGAATACCGACCAGCAGCAATTATAGTAAAACAATCTTTCAAAATGTCTTTATCGTTCCACACTATTTTTGACAGTTGTCGATAAAAATGTATGTAAGTACCTATATAACCACTATATACCGATTACCGAGTAATGAACACAATATGTTTGCGATGATTACAATAATAACATATTTTAAACATTTTACACAACCGGTATTATAATATATAAATGATATATTGCAAAATTTAATTAAATTAAATTTTGCCATTTGCGAATTTAAAACGCGCGTGCCCAACTGACACTCGGAGATTGAAAGATGGTATAAAAAAACATTTTGTCTCACGATTAGTCAACGCGGATGCTAATTATTAGCTGTTGGCCCCGACACCATAATATTATAATACAGCTGCACTTATTGACTTAGCTCAGCCGAGGTTATCACGAGTCCGTCTTCGGGATAACACGATAAACGAATTTCGAATCTCATCCGCGTTCTCGACTTACGCCCTTGGCTCATGGTGCGCGTGTCCCGTCCAAACAAACTATATATTTTACCTAAAGAAGTCTCCACGGAGCCGACCATAGGATAACTTAAATATAATTTATACTCCTCTATCACGGCCTTCATTATATAACGCAAAATATGTTGTTTTACACATTTTTTATTTTCGCAAAAGTTTTGAAATTTTTACTAATAGAGTAAAATCAATTATTTTTTGTTTAGTCGATCTGTTTAATTATCATAATTTATTGGCTGTGATATAAAATATCCTGTGCCAAAGTGATCATCTCTGTCAAAATGTTTTATTTGTCCAACGTTTTATAGATTTGAACTGAACAGCCAAATAGATACTGCAATGTTAACAGGTACTTAGTACTTACCCACATTATTTGACCGAATAAACTTAAGCATCGCAGTGCAATAAATTACGAACAATATTAATTAAAGCTATAAGAGCAATTAAAAACGATTTAAACACTTGCGTAAATAATAATACGAAATATGTCGTTTAATAGAAGTTTATAACCACGTCGAATAACATAATAAAATAAATTGTCGAGTTTATTTTATCGAAACATAAAAATATTATAATATAATATAGTGAGTTACCGCCTCGTAGCGTGCATTAATGCCACTAAGTCAGTGATGTTTGTAATACCCATGTTGGAACCCTATGTAGGTACGTCTATTGAGTAGTAAAATAAATAAAATATTTTTTTTGCATGTTATTTTCATTTGGAAACTTTGACAACGTCACCGTGATGAATTACTTATATACCTAGTATTATCCAGTTTATCCTCATATAATTGCGTGTTTTCTTTCTTTCATTTATTTTGAAGATTTTAATATTATAAGTTATCCAAAAAATACATAACCTGCACTGAGCCATTAAATAATAAGTCGGAATTATGATGAAAAAATAAACAGATGTGAACTTTAGACTAATTCAATTACTGAGTAAATAAATTATTAATGAGTACCAAACATAAAAAATTAGAATTTCTAAAATGATTTCCTAAAATGTCTTATTTGCGTATGAATTTAGAATTTTAAGTAAGTTAAAAAATATTAATTATTATTATATATTATGTTACTTTGATGAACTTATTTTATCGATTTAATGCAGTCCTAAGTCTTAACGTTTAAAAACCTAAAATAGCTAGGTAGCATAGAAAGATGAAAAAGAAAAATATATCCATGAAATAATAAAATAATACTATTATCTTCATTAGCTTATAATTATTTAAGCCACACAGCAGACAAGCGCTGCTTACAACTATACTCTAAAACGTTAAACTACCATTGTTTCTAGGTAGATATATTCTCATTGCGTATAAATGAAAAAAAAAATTTATTATTTTTATAATTTTATTTTATAAAAATTCAAGATATTACGTACAATATCCAACGCACCTTGGTTCATCAGAAACGAAGCACTCCACACCGATTTCAAACTCCCCTCAATCAAAGACTACATACAAAATCCTCGATCAATTGTTATGGCCAACTAAACGATGCCAGTAGCGCGAAACATTTCAAACTCATCGATAAGCCTACCCTCCGTCGCCCCAAGCGTGGACGTCCTCATGATGCCTTATATCAACTCCAATAATATTAATAAAAAAAAATAACACATCTATAAATTTATAATTCTTTTATTGTATCATTATATATATTTATCAATGTAAATGCCCGAAATTTGTCGTAAATAATTGTAATTAATTACACTAATCATTGATTAGTAATCAACTGTCCAAATTGTAATTATTTTTATTATTTTCTCAATAAGTTAGATGACCCTGAATGTCAGGAATACTTTATAATAAAAAAAATTTAAAAGAAAAACAATTTGACCGCACAAATGCAGTTTTGGTACCTTTCTATTATATATAATTTTTATACTTTCAAAGTTTCAACTGCCGATATTATAACTTAATATTATCATTCAAATTAAAAGTTTGTAACTTGTAAGATACAACACTGTTTTAATTCTGGAGTATTGATATGCGTTTACAAAGTTTTTACATTCAGTTTGTTAAACTTTTTCCTTGTAGCTTAATAGAATTTCTTTAGTCGATACAGTAAATACAGTAAATATTATACGCAGTTCCTAAACTACTCTTCTCACTAGAAAAAAAAAAATAAAAAACCTTGGGACCTAATAATTGTCAAGTTGTAAAGTATTCAAATGGCTTTATTTAATAAATGTATTGCTCCTTTCAGATGACTCAATGGAGAATTGTATTAAAGAAGTTTTATCTACTAGTAACAAAGGCGTATCAGCAGCTAAAAATGTTTCAGGAGAACCAAACTGGAGTTTTGGCCAGTCTTTATTTTTAGCTTGCACCGTAATAAAAACTATAAATGTTTTCAAAATTTGATGGTGTATAGAAAATAAAAATATAAACATTCAGTGAAATGTTTTACAGCTATTCGTTTTTGAATTACAATAAAATAATAAAATAACGACATGAGAAATCGAGTAAATATCCAATCTTGTAAAAATATGACCTTCATACGCTCATAAAAATATAATTTAATTTGCATGTAGACATTTTTTTTTTGATAAAGGTAGACAAACTTATGATGAATCTTGCACTTATTACATTTTCAAATCTTAAATTCAAATAGAAAAGTTTTTATGAATTTCCAACTCAAAATAAATTGCACATTGTCGTGAATTTTACGTATTTTGTCAATATTTGAACTTTAAAAGCTTATAAAAAAAATTGTGACTATGGATATTTAATATTTTTCATATGTCTTTGAAACAATATATTAGGAGACTGCTATTAAATTGTCAAGTTTCATTACTCAAAAAATAACCTTTTATTGATATATATGTATAGAATAAAAAACTAAAAAATTGGAAATTTGAAAATATTATAGTGTATAGAAAACACTAGTATTAACAACCAGTGAAAATTTCATATTATCTACGGTAATTTGTTGTAGAGTTATACCAAAAACCAAAATCAATTTTGTTCAGAACCAATTTTGCGTAAAAATTCCTAATTTTCCTTAATTTTTTGTTTGTCTCGGCGCTTTTGAAAATTACTGGGAATTTTAAATTTTGACCTCCCCAATGCACCAACAATATTCACTTTTCTATCGGACAAAATACTGAAGTTTAAAATCGAAGCATTATTTCGACTACTTATCTTATACACGACACAAAAATAAAAAACACACATCATTGTAAAATCATCATGATGGTTACTAATTTTTGAATATATGAATAAGATTAATAAAGTGCAGGAACAACAATGTGATAACAATCGTTACCGAGTAAAACAATTTATACACCTATTGAATACAAAATATTATAGGCATATTCTGTACTGTACTACTAAGTATGTCAACCATGTTGATAATATTAGGAGAGCCAAAAAACTTGTGTGTATGCTATATAATATGCATTTTGAGATGTTTGCGCATCTTATTTTAAAATTATATTTGCAAAAAAAAAAAGATTACAAATTTTAAAATATATTATGTAATATTATACTCGTAGGTTACATGCTCTTATATGCACACTTATAAATAAAAAAATATAAACTAATTAATAAGCGTATATTTTATTATAATGATTAATGAAATACGCAATAATACTACATAATATAATCAATTGGTTATGTTTTAAAGTTTCTACTATATTATATGTGTATACCATATAGTTTAATACTATGTATGTCGTATGTGACCACTCTGATACTTACAAGGTACATGGTCCTTCTCAAAAGTAAACACTCGTTTTCTCGAAGATGATCAGCACTGCTGGAAATATTATATTTATTTACATGACTATTGAATATATTACAAAATAGTACTTTTTATTATATTTTTTAACATTATATCAATGTGAATGTATTTTTTTTTTAAATGACAGCATACTTATTATATTTTAAATTCAGTAAATACTTATAATAATTTAAAATATATAAAAACCAAATTTTGAACAATTATTAGTCTTTAATATATTTTAATTTATAAGTATTTCCATGTTTGATGAGTGAAGTATAGTGGGATAATAGTATAATACTCCCTAGTATTCTACTCTACACCACTCATTAGAACTTAAAAAACCTACCAAGTTATAACCATAGTAAGCTATAACTTATAAGTTTCAGAACTTGAAAATACAATTTTATTTTTTTTTTATATTGTAAATGATTTCAGAAAAAGTGAAAACTTGATACTTAAAAAATGAAAACAATAAAAAGTATTTTTTATCGTTTTGGAAATGTTGTTTTGTAACGAATTCAATTAATGTAAGATAAAAAAAATGTACAATATCTTAATAATATACCGTATAACTTTTAGTGATTTTCGTTTTGATTTAACGGGGTCGGTAATGTTTGCGTATGGACTGATTTGGTGTTTGACAACACTCTCGACATTGATGTTCGTCTAAAAAGTATCTGTCCCGATGTGGCGACTCATCGCGGCCACCGGGTGTGTCTATATAGTCCAATTTTGTATTGGCTCGCCCACCTATTTTAGCGTGCTGATGGCCCCTGGAATATATTTGTTATTTGAACTTTTACAATAACAATTTAAAAATAACCCAATATTCAGGTTACATTGAACACCTTGCGCGAACAATTAGCCATGACTAATTATGGAAGTCTGCGCCGCGGATGTCCCAGTGTTAATTTGACTAGGCCTGCGGTAATACTTGGAGTCCGTCCAATAATTGTTATTTTACAATAATCTTATTATCCAATCATATTCGGTGTTCACATTAACATTAGGTACCTACACTAGTTTCGGAGGGTATGGACGTATGGTAGTAAACGCGTGATGCGAGTTGATTGATATTTTCATTTATATAGTCTAAATTCTCCATAAATTAAACCTGTTTCGTAGGTATCTAATACATTTCTCAGAACCTCAAAAAATCGGAACTACGGGATAAGATCTGAGGCGATGTTACCGGTATATCATCTGCAAATGTACAGCTAATGTAGTTTCGTCGAGATGAGGGACGTCCGATAGTAGTTATATTATTATATCACGATGTTGGATAACTTTTGGCCTAATCCTCGTATGAGTTATTATGATATGCGGTTTGATGATTTTATCGATTTGATTAGAGAAAGTTTATCTTTGCGGCTAATTTGTAAAGACAGAAGGTTCGGTATAAGGAACGGTTTTTTTTTTTTTTTTTTAATTTGTTGTTACAGATGTTCGTGCCAAACTCAATCAAACGCCTGGGAGACGTCCAGCAACACACCTGTACAATATTGATATTTTCTTAGAAACGAGATGACTACGAGATATTCTGCAGCAGGAACTCACGGTGAACAAAAATATCGCTGATTTTTGAAGTGGCCGAATTGACGACTTGAATATTATTGTATGACCTTTTTTTTCAATATAATGAAGGTAGACGATAAGGATCTCACAATTAATAAACCCTATAAAATTGTATTGATTAATGATCGTTATTTAAAATAAAAAAAAAATGGGATATAACTTGTGTAGGCGCAATTACCTGATTAATATTACCTGTTAACAGTCAATATGTATATAAGTATATCATTTTAGATTCTGATTGGAGCTAGGGATCTAGTTGTTTCACAATGTTTTTTTCTTTATCCCGTATACAAAATTTATACCATAAGTAGTGCTTCGATTTCAACATATAATGTCTTATATTTTACCAAATAGGA
>NC_042493.1:84211205-84219555 GCF_005508785.2 Acyrthosiphon pisum
TCAAGATGATACTTTAAAGAGGTAATTTTTCGATTTTCTCAATAGTTACCTATTTAATTCCACAGGAAAAACCACCAACAATTATAAAAAACCACTAAAAATGGGATTTTAATTTATAACGCTTTGTTTATCACCATAAAAATGAATAGTAAAAAAAAAAAAACTATTTTAGTTATTTTATTGTAATTTATAATATCAATTCAACATACAGGCTATACTAAAATATAATAACAATATAAAATATACAGACTGACAAACCATCTCCATTCAGAATAATTTTTCGTATACAATGATATGATACCATTGAATTCAAATTGAATTCAATCCATTATACAGTGACCCAATTGTAGCCTATCGATATCCACTTACCCGCTTTTTTTATTTTTATTACTAAATTGAATTTTAAACGAAGTGATTATTTTTTTATCCTATAATTCATCTGAACATTATACATTAAACATTAATACTAAAATTCTTTATTTTTGATTTCTGATTGATATTAGAATATTTTAACAGATTTTTTAGATTCTGAGTGGAACGATGAATGTATTGATTTTACAATGATGTGTGTTTTTTATTTTTTTTTTATTTTTGTGTCTGTCATCACGGTTTGGGGCAGTAAAACTGCTTCGATTTTCTTCAACAGTATCTTGCTTGATGGGAAAGTGAATCTAGTTGGTGCATTCGGGAGACCAAAGTTTGAAATTTCATATAGTTTTCAAAAGCGCCGTGAAAAACAAAAGAAAAATTAAGGAAAAACAGGAATTTTTACTCAAATTCTGTTTTCGAGAAAATTGAATTTGGTTTTTGTTGTAACTTTAAAACAAATGACCGTAGATACATGAAATTTTCACTGGTTGTTTATATTTTCATTTTCTATACATGATTAAATTTTAAAAATATTTTGATTTGTTTTGAACTATTTAGGGACATTTTCAGTTTCCACTATTATTAGTTTTTTTTTCTATGAATGTCAATAAAACTTTATATGTCGAGTAAAAATACTTGAAAATTTAATACAAGGCTCCTACTTTATTGTTACAATGACATTTGAAAAATGTTAAAAATCCTTAGTCACAGTTTTTTTTATTAGCATTTAAAGTTCAAAAATTTACAAAATATTAAAAATCACGAATATTAGCAAATTACTTTGAGTTAAAAATCCGTAAAAAATTTTATTTTTAAATTTAAGATTTGAAAATGTAATACAAGATTCCTCATAATATTGTCTACCTTTATCAAAAAAAAAATGTCTACAAGAAAGTCAAATTAAATTTTTATGAGCATTTGAAATTCATATTTTTACAACATTTGATATTCGCTCGATTTCTCATGTGACGATTTTCTTCTTTTATTGTAATTAAAAAACGAATGACTGTAGATACTTAAAAATTTCACTAAATGTTTATATTAGCGTTTTCTATGGACGATAACAATTTTGAAAATAATTTGACTCTTTTTGAGCTCTTTACGAACGTTGTCAGTTTTCAATTTTTTTAGTTTTTTTTTCTATAAATATCAATAAAGTTTTATCTGTTGGGTCAAAAAGTGTAAAAATTGCAAGGCTCCTGATATATTTTTACAATAGCAGTTGAAAAATATTAAAAATACATAAGCACAATTTTTTTTTATAAGCATTTGAAGTTCAAATTTTGACAAATTTTTTCAAATTTAAAATTGAATAATTATTTTGTAAATAAAAATTCATAAAATATTCAACTTTTATATCTAAGGATTGAAAATTTAAAACAAGATTCCACGTAAGTAGTTAATTCTGTTACCAAAGAATCTAAAAAATACATAATCACAGTTTATTTTTATAGTCATTTTAAGTTCAAATTTGGACGAAATTACATATAAAAAAACCTAGAATAACTATTTTAGTTATTTTGTTGTGATTGTATAATATTATTCTTGGGTACTTGAAACTTCTAAAGTATACTATTATATATCTATGATAGTATCACGGTTTGTTGCTGATGTATAACGCGTTATAAGTACTTAATGGATATGTTGATATGATTAATTTGGAATTTATTATAGGTACCTATTATAGGTCAATTTTTTTTTTAATACCATAGATATAAATATAATACATATATCTTAGGTATTCCTAGATTCAGTCTCCGCTCAGAATCGTTTTTCTTATACAATGATATTCTATCATTGAATTCAAATTTAATACCATCCATTATACAGTGACCCACTTGTAACCTACGCTATACAGCAGAGCGACATCCACTTGCCCACCTTTTTTATTTTAATTTTATTTATATTCGTATTTGTCATCACGTTTTAAGACAGTAAAAAATTTAACTAAATATGCTTGGATTTTCTTTAACGGTATCTTTTCTGATAGTGAATATAGTTGGTTCTTTGGAGGTCAAAGGTAAAAATCCCAGTAATCTTCAAAATTTTTATAAGCATTTAGAGTTCGACTTTTGACAACATTTATCTGATTGAAAATTAAAAAATAATTTTGTAGTTAAAAATGTATAAACTGTTCAACTTTTATAGCTAAGAATTGAAAATTTAAAACAAGGATCCGCGTAAGTAGATTATTCTGTAATCAAAAAATCTAAAAATATAAAGACACGATTATTTTTTTATAATTATTTTATGTTCAAATTTAAATGAAATTACATAGGTATTAAATAACCAAGAATAACGATTTTAGTTATTTGTTTTGTTATTTTATAATATTAATTTAACTTACCGACTACTGTATAAATAATAAGTAATAACAATATAAATATGATAATATAAAATATCCAGTCTGACAAACCGTCTCCTATCAGAATCGTTTTTCGTATTGCATATTGCCGAAATATTGCCCCTTATTAAAGACAAACCAACAGACCCTTTAAAAGATTCATAAACTAAGAACCGATACCTACCTAATTTATTAAAATCATCTAATACATATTAACGAAATTACATATAAATTAACCAAAAAAAAAAAAGATTTTAGTTATTTTGTTGTAATTTAAAAATATTATTCATGGGTACTTGAAATTTTTTTTTTCTTATTTCACAAATATTGAAATAAGATAATATACTAATAATATTAATTCAACTTAACGTTTACCGTATTAATAATTACTACATAAATATTATATAAAATATCTTAGGCTGACAAACCATCAGTGTTCAGCATCGTTTTTCGTATACAATGATATTTTATCATTGAATTCTAATTTAACACCATTCATTACAATATGACTCACTTGTAATCTACTCTAAAGTAGAGAGACACCCACTTACTCGCTTTTTTTTTGTTTCTCCCGGTGCTTTTGCAAGCTACTGAAAAATGTTTACTTTTTACCCCCCGAAGTTTCAACTAGATTCACTTTCTTTTCAGAAAAGATGCTGTTAAAAAAAATTTAAGCATTTTTACTGTCTTAAAAGGTGATGATAGACACAGATAAGAAAAATTTTTTAAAAAACGCACATCATTGTAAAATCAATACATTCATCGCTCCGTTCAGAATCTAAAAATATATCACTATCATATTTTTGATTTTAACATTTAAAAAATATTCATATTTTATTTTTCTTATCGTAAGTAGGTACCTACCTATACCAGTAATACCATGAGTAAAGCAAAAGAGTGACACAGTTTTCTTGACATTCAAATGCCAGAGTAACAATAAGTAATTTCAGTTTATTTATCTATCATACTATTAAGTTTATTGTAAACAATTTTCATATCGTCAGGAGTCAAGACCGATAATAGTATATTGTGTAGGTACCTTATGTTTATATGTTATAATTTAAGGCTGTTCGATTATTTCGATTAATCGATTCTTACGAAGATTGTTTTTTTCATCGATTATTTTACAGTTTTTATAAAATTCAATTAATCGCCAAATAATCGAAATTAGATTAATCAATTAATCAAATTTCCAATTAATCAAATAATCGAATTTTTCAAATAAACAAGATGATTACTCGTTGTTTTGACGGTTCGAATGAACTTCTATTTTTAGCACTTAGGGAATTTTGTATTCTATTCCATTTTGTGTGTGTCTATGTTTACTTTACACCAAAACACTAATCTTCTTTAAGAAAAATTGATTAATCGGTCAATTAGTCGTTATAAAATCGATTTTTGGTTTGATTATTAATTTTCGATTAATCGAAATAATTGATAAAACGTGAAATTAATAATCTAGTGGTAAAAAAAATAATCGAACAGCCCTATTATAACTCACTATATAGGATTAAAGCAGCTAGACGGCTATTATATTATAGTAATTTAAAATAAAATTCCTGCTGCTAATTTTTGTCCGATAATGATAATGTTGCACTATTGCAGGGTTCTAGTTATTACAAAAATACCGTATAATAATTAAATAATTTATGTAATGGTTGTTTAAGAAACGCATTCCAACGGTTAAAAAGTACACGTCCAAGATATTTTTAACCGTCAATGAATAATAATTTACTAATCTGTATAAGTGTAGAAAAATGTTTACCTATTTCATATAAACTGACCAGATATTGAAAACCATCAAATACCTAATGAAGGACTTATGTTTTTTTTTTAAATATTATGTGCAATAGTATAGCTTGTAGGTACTATAATATATAATATTTTTAAATAAACCAATTAAAAACCAGGAAAGTCCAACATGTGTGTGTGTGTGTTAAGTACCTAGACACATAAAAAAAAATTTAAGTTCAGTAAAAACATTTCGATCTTACCGTTATGTAACTAACTAACTAACCTAACTTATGTTTGACAAATAAATAAGATCAATCGAGGACAAAAAAAAAATCTTTATACATCAGAATATTATTATTGTGTATTAAAATTTAAAACGATAAACTTTAACACGCAGAACATAGACAGTATTTCCATGGCCGGATGATGTCACCCATGGCTATATAACTATTGTAACTTGTAAGTAAAATAATGTCCTCATATTATAATATCTCGAACATCATATACTATGGTTGCAATGCATTTTAAATCACATAATATTAACTAAATAATGTTTAAACATTCAATTGTATACTGCTCAGTAAACTTTAAGAATACAGTTTAATGTTTGTTGTATTATATGTGTGTAAAGAATAAATCAATTAAGTTTTTACAAAACTGCATGCAAAATTATAAATTATAAATGTGACTACTGACTACTTATATTAAATAGTTCGACTTCTCATTATGCCAATAAGACCAAAATTCCCAAGCATCATTATTATTTGTATTAGTACTTATTAGTAATCATGAGAAGGATTCTGCAGGACTACTTTTCTATAGGTACATATTATATGCACACTACTGTGTAAACTACTAAACTGTCTATTTATATTAATTTATCTAAATAATTTATGTTGTTAGTTGTATTTAAGTTATAACAATAATATGATGTCCTTATCGTTAAGTTAAAGTAAAACAAAATCCCAAAAAAACATAAAATTAAAAAAAAAATGGCACATTTAAAAATACTACCTATTGAATATCCATTTTCTTCAATATTGTCTTTCATTTTAAAACGATAAGAATTAAAATAAAATGATTTTAAAAAACCAATATTGTTTACTATGACTAGTCATTCTGTGAGGTAGATAATCTATATATAAAAGAATCTAACTTGATTTTGGAGACGAAGGAAACCGGTTTGTTTGTTTATTTATTATTGTTATTATTATTAATTATTTATTTATTTGTTTGCACTTGCATTTTTCCATTTGTAATATATATTATTCATTGAACAAATAATTTATTGTTACATTTTTTTCTACCTTGTCTCTATTCTATAATAAAAAGAATAAAATTTACCACTCCAGTGGTTGAATTCAAAATGTAGGATACATAATTTTCAGAAATTAGCAATAACAATAACTACAATATGTAATTATATTATATTATTTGTATAGTCAAAAAATAGTCATATGTTTTTAAATTAAATTATAAAAAAATAATTTTTCGGTCGGGCAGCAAGTATATTAATATATAATATTATAATATCTAGTGACAGCACGTAATTTAATCAGGTGAAATTTCCTAATTTCATAATAAAATACCTGTTAAATTTTACTTATAAATGTATAAGCTATAAATGATTGAAAGGAACTTAATGTTTGTGAATTTAATACGTATAATTATTATCATAATAATAAGTAGGTAACACACGACTTATTCAACATCGTAAATGCTCATAAAACCAATTGTTGGCTATGCTTTTTAAGATTGTTCAGACGTAGTTAGATTAATTTGTGATTAATCTTGTAACAACATAACATATTCTTGGTTATAACTTATAAAAATTTCAAATTCTTTTGCAGATGCGAAACTGAAAGATACGTTAAAATTATTTAATACACCATAATATACCTAATTATAATTAAAATGTACAACCATCTTTTTAGAAAATTACATCAGGTTCATACTCTCCTAAATACCTATACCTACACCAAAGATAATATCCTAAAAGACTTGACAAAGAGGCAGAGGCCAGAGAGTCAAAATTCGTTTATCATTATGTGACTATACGAAGCCATAAAGCGATTACTAGACATAATAATGATACTGCAAGGTGTGTCCGTTTCTTTCATTAATAGGTGTGGTGGGGGAGGAGGGGATGTGTTCATTTCAAGGATTCTCGGTTCCAGGGATTTTGAAAATGATTCTGATAATATATCACACATTAAATAATAATATGCAGTAAAATCATTTATACTGTATAATGCATTTTAGTAAAAATGTAAAGTACGTAACCCGAATTCAGTCAAAATTAATTTATTGAATTCACTTCAATCTAAATTCTAAATAAAAAAAATAGTAAGTTCATAGTATTAGATTATATTAAATTTGAAGATTAAATATTAAATCATTAATAACGTAGTAATGTTGCGGAGGTAAAATAAATATTTGGGAATGTAGGATGGTGGGATGCTGCAAGCGAACAATGACTTCAAGTTTCAATATACATTTTTTTGGAGTACAACGATATTTTTATGATAGGGTTATGTTATGTGCTACCAGCTACTTTATACTTAGTCTAAAAAGTAGTTTTCCATCTCAGTATAATACTATATTTCATATTTAAGTACCTACATAATTATTATGCCTACCCTTACGACAAAATTTTACCATTTAATTTCAGATGGGTCAAATCGAGAAATGAGAATGGCAATAATTTACAGTAACCCATTGCGGCACTGCCCTTCAAAATACTAAATAAAAATAGATAAAATGTCCTTTCATAATTTTGTAATTGAATCTTTGGTGTTAGGTATACTGACTTACACACGATTTTTATGAATTTTACCTATAAGGTAAATTTTACTGTTAAATATAATATTATATAGTGTACAGTAGCTTAATCAGAAGTGATTTAATGGGGGTGATTTTTAATGTTATGATGGCTCCCACTCAAATAAAAATCAATTCCATATCAGTCTTAATTCATTTATATTCAAAATTGTATCAATAATAATAGGTGCCATTATACCTGTTAATATCAAATACCCATTAATATTTAATAAATATAGGTACGATATTATAATATAGGTAAGTACTACCATTACTTAATTTTGTATACTTGGTTAAAAAATACTTTTTTTACATTAAACAACAATATATGTTGAAACATGTTTTATTTTTCAACTCAGCCCATGGTTGGGGGAAGCGGAAAGTCATTCGATGACTCCCCTTGCATTCACCATTGTGAGTGTATCAGTGGCGTATTTACGGGGGGGATATAGAGAATAGATCCCCCCCTTGACCTTTTTTTTTGTAAAATTAAGTTTACTTATTTTCTGTATTTCTCAATATGATACTACTTTTAAGTTTTAAGTAGGTACCTATAATATCTGTTTTCTAAATGTTCTAGCCGTGGTAATTTGTCCACTTTGATATAGGTACTATACGTCACTATTCGTTCGTGGCATAAATATCGGAAAATAAAAACATATATCTTTATGGTGGTATGGTATACTATATTTTTGAATTCTCTGCGAATTATTTTTCTCATGCATGAGTGTTTATAATAAACCCGATGAATAGTCGGTAAATAAAACAAAATTACCATGAAGACTGTAGATTTATCATAGGGCATGGGTTTATTTTTAGTGACTGAAAACATTGTATTCACCTCTGGGTTACATGCTTTAGATGTTTGTGATAAAGAGGTTTATCTAAATATTGATGAACTCTTGAAAATATTTTGTACTTTGCCTGTATCAACTGCTATACACCTGAACGATGTTTTTCAAGTTTTTATTAAGTAGGTATTAAGTCTTACCTAATAAATAGTATGACGGAAGTAAATATTTTATCAATTTTCCTATCTAATATTGAATAATAACTATAAATTAAATAGTAATTATTATATAC
>NC_042493.1:84220168-84225497 GCF_005508785.2 Acyrthosiphon pisum
CGGAAATAACACATACGGGTGTAGCGTCCCTTTAATGTATTGGCTTTATTTACATGTCACCGGTCAATACAATAATCATGCCAGATAAGCTTATCAATGAACTGAGCATCCAAAAAAAAAGAAAACAGGATTTTGTATTATAACTATTTTTTTTTGTTTATCGTATTAAACACGGGATTGTCGTTAGTATGAATTTATAATAAATTCTTATTTCACCTTGATTCCCGCTAAACTCAACAAGTTAGAGGATTTTAAAAATGTATATTATATTCGTATTTATTGAGTGTACCTATTATTATATATTTCATCCCCCCCCCCTATCAAAATTCCTAAATACGCCACTGGAGTGTATAACATAAGTCATATATTCACAGTACATTTGAAGTGTTTGGACAGGACACTTATTATTTAAGTTAGTTTATTTCAAAAGCGATTTGGTTAAAAACATTTTAAAATTAATACTAATGAATTAAAATACTTAACATTTAATTGATAAATAATTACAAAAAAAAAAAAAATATTTTATTTTAAAATTATAAGTACTTAAATCGATATTTTTTAGAGTTTAACTAAAGTAATATGTATGAACCAATGCATTTT
Organism: Acyrthosiphon pisum; assembly: GCF_005508785.2. Lineage (NCBI taxonomy): Eukaryota > Metazoa > Arthropoda > Insecta > Hemiptera > Aphididae > Acyrthosiphon > Acyrthosiphon pisum. The sequence goes on from NC_042493.1 coordinate 84,220,769, forward strand.
TAATGAAAATTCTGCAGTCTTAAATAAACGATCGTTATTCATACATTTAAAGTTAAATCCATTTTAAATCCGTTTATATGAACATATTATTATTTCAGAAAATATTCTAAAATGTATTCTATATCTACATTACTTATTATTTTTTTAATTAATGACTCATGTTATATCTTATAATACTAGATAGGTATACTTACTATATTATAATATTTATGTTTTTATTTAATTTATATGTTTTTAAACTTTCTTTATTTTAAATTAAAAAAATAATATATGCAATATGCATTTAACATTTTATTTGTACTCCTTGTTCACAGTAATTTGCAAAGTAGATAATTTTCGTAGTGCAATACGACCTATAGTTTTGACAAGATTCAAGTTAGTTAATGCAGTAAGATCGGTTATCGGAACTTCAAAAAAAGTTATTTAAGTTTAAAAAAACACAAATAATAACGGGTTTGAAACAATAAGAACTTTTTTCGTATAAGTGATACCTATCAAAAAAATTAAAACAATATTATACAACCAAAGTTTTCCTTTATATGTGGTGAAAATTTTGTTTCTTAGTTATGGCTGTAGACTTCTCGGTTCTTTCCCACGCAAAACAGTTTTTGCTATGCCGTACGTGTATAAGACGGAGAATACAAATGCGGGTGAAACGCGACCCTTTAGGGGCTGGAACGTAATTAATTCTAAGGAGTAAAAACTAGGTATTTTATATTTTAGTTCATATGGGTCTTGTGAATATGTTGAAAGTAAATGAACAATAGTGTTTGTATTTCGTATACGTCTGTCATTTTACCTACGCACATTTACTTTAAAAAATTACAAATATTTTTTTTGAAAAAATACTGCCAGTGACTTCAATCTCTACGCTCAGTAGGATGTTCCGATTTAAATGTTGAAAACAGATTTGAATTCTCCTCTAAATTTACTATTCTTTGACTGTCATACATTTTTCATATTCTTTATCAATGTATTTAAATATAAATTATGAATATGATCTATTTTTACTTTTTTTGTTAGTAAATTTGTGAGTAAAAAAAAATAAAAATCAGAAAAATGAAATTGTCAAAGCATAGATAATTTAGTGACAAATTCAAATCTGCTTTCAAAATGTATATCAGAACATTATATTGGGCGTACTGATTGAAGTCGTTTTCGACCTAAAATTAATCACGCTCCAGCCCACTTAAACTGTGTGTCTACGGAAAGATGTAAACCGACGTATCTATACACTGCTTAAACTTTAAATGTAATCTGACCATTATTATTAATACATTATTAGAATGTATGTTTGAATAAATTTATCAAACCACAAAATTATTGTGTTTACGTTAAGCAATATTATATACGTTATTAAATGTAAATTATAACAATATGGTGGTAATCGAAAAGGTGAAAATTTTAAAATTTAAAAACCTTTAACTTGCAATTTTGAATTTTCTAATTTTCATATAAATTTTACTTTTGGTTTAAAATTTAAATACTAAGAATACCTACTGAATAATTAATTTTAACTTTTAAGAGCATTCCTGTATTACGCGTTACTATTATAAGTTTTAAGTTAAAAAGTTATAAAAATATAAATAAAAAAAAAAACAAAAAAACAAAATTATCAAAAACGTTATTTGGAAACCATATAGAAAAATCAGGTAAGTGGATGTGGCTCTGCTGTACAGTAGGTTACAAGTGGGTCATTGTATAATGGGTTGTATTAGACTTGAAGTCAATGATAAAATATCATTGTATAAGAAAAACGATTCTGAGTGGAGACGGTTTGTCAGTCTGGATATTTTATATTATTGTTATTTATTTTATCATGTAAGTTGAATTAATATTATAATATTATAATTTTTTATTCGTTTCTATGTTGATAAACAAAGCGTTAGAAATCAAAATCCCATTTTTACCGTTTTTTCGTAATTTTTCGGTGGTTTTTCCCGTGGCATTAACTAACTATTGAGAAAATCGGAAAATGATCTCTTTAAAGTACCATCTTGATCCAGTTTGCTAAAAGATAAGGTACTATATGTTGAAATCGAAGCACTCCTTCTGGTAGAAATTGTATATACAGGATATAAAAATAAAAAAAAAAAAATAAATAAACATCATTGTAACCAATAGCTTCCTCGCTCCGCTCAGAATCTAAAATAAGTTTTTAAAAACATTTATCAAAGACGTAATAACCAAAAACGTTAAACAAAAACGAAAATTAAAAACTTTACTATACCTGCAAAAGTCAAAACACCACATGTAACAAATGTACATGAGATAATATCTTATCATGTAATATATATAAACATTTTTTTGTAATAAAGTTGATAGCAATTTTTAATAGTAAAGGGAATCTTTAATTATTTCATCAATTTGGTATGAAAACAATTTTATTTCATTTATATCAAATAATAAATTTAGTAGGTATTGTACAAAATATTTAGTAAATGATACACTTATCTGGTTGATCGTTCGATCTTCAATTATCTACCATCCCGTTACAACCAAAAATGTAATCAAATTTTGAGTAAAATTTAAATTATTTTCATTAATCTCCATACAACTTTTGCGAAATTATTATCTAGAAATATGAAACTTATATTAAATTTTATTTCAATGTCCAAAAAAAAAAATAATAAACTCTAATCCATGCATTACGAAACGTTGATATATATTATTTTTAGTCAAAACTATTTTAAGTTAAGTGTACTGAGCAGATGTGGAAGAATAAAAATAATTTACATAAATATCAGGCATAATGTAAGTAGTATTATGGCCGTACAGCTATTTTATTTTAGAGTAGGTAGGTAGTCAATGACTTATAAATAAAAACTACACTTATATGTTATCGAAAATGGCTACGCATATACAGAAGCGGCCAAGCGGGTATATTGTGACTCATGTGTACTTACCTATTATATAGCATAACATTTATGTTCACTAATACGACTAAAATTGTACATATGCGATATGCAGCAACAACAAAGATAATATTATGTTGGACATGGAATCATATATACTCAACTCAGTCAACTTCTTAATGAGTCTCGATAGAGTGGCTCAATCAGAACGCATTTTATACACATATATAACATATATAAAGTATAAAGTTTATACGTCTTGTTTATATCTATGTTTTAATACTACCTGCGTCATTCACTGAAATATTTTATCATGTCTAGACATATGTATGGCTACAGTGTAAAACCATGTATATGTTTTTATTTAATTTATAAATTATTATGGGCTTATCTGTAAATATTATATATTTATGGTTTGAGCATTGCAAGACACTATGTTTCGGGACAAAATAGGATAAAGAAAGATTTACGGCAGTCTGCCCCCACACATCTATATAGAATTCACGTCAAGTGACGCCCCAGATTACAACTTACAAGTGTACCTATATTAGTAATAACAAAGAGTCAATAATATTTAAAGATAAGTATACTATAGCCCATAGGTATAAATAGGTACGTTAAATGGTTCTAAGAGCAGGTTACAAAAGTATAATGTGCATGTAGTGTGTTCACAAACTAAACACCCCATTCCATTTAATCTTGTTTGTGGAATAATAGAAAAATAATTTGTTTATAAAAAAATGTTAATAATTATATTTTATCGTTTTTTCGACGCTACTTTTTCGACCTATACTTTTTTTCATCAAATAGTTTTTAACCCCATAAATTAAAGTTTGTATTCCTTAAATGCAGTATTTATTAGTGAACATTTTCAAATAGAAATACCTAAAGGTAATTAATAATTGTAAATTGACTAAACTAATCTATACACTAAAAAAAATATCATAATAGGTAAAACTAACAAATCAATTTTGTTATGAAATAACGAATATCTATTTTGTTAATACTATAAGAATGGTATTGAAATAAAAATTTAGTAGTGTGTACAATTAACAAACTCAGTGTACACTCCATCACTAATGTATTCAATTAACAATCTAATTGTTTGTCATTTGTACAATGAATTGTAATTATAACAAATTATAATTTATTAATCAATTACGAAAAATATTGCTCTCAAATTCACCTCCATGATTGAAAAAATAAATCATTTTATAAAAATAATGAAACAGTATTGTTATTTCAATATATTTGTTCGTTAAGTCATGAACTAAACTTTTTTAAAATGAGAAAAGATGATCTTAAAATAAAACAACCAATTGTTGTATCTGTTTGAGCGCACCTAGCCTCTGCGCCTTAAAGGAACAGATGTGCCTTTACGCTGTTGCAATCTGAGTTGCACTGCTCTAAATTATCATACAGTAATAATAATAAATATAAAATTAATCAAGAAGCAACTTTTGATAATGATAACTTTATTTTTACCAAAAATATACAAAACAATATAAATGACTAGGTAGCCTTGTTGGCTCAACAATATAATAATGTGTTAAAAAACTAATAGGTAGCCCTGCTGGCTCAACACAATAATAAATGTATAATAATAATATGAGGTAGCCCTGCTGGCTCAACACAATAAAAAAATGTATAATAATAATATGAGGTAGCCCTGCTGGCTCAACACAATAAAAAAATGTATAATAATAATATGAGGCTCGTCAGCCTGTTACCTGGGATCTGGTGTTCGTTAGCGGCTTCAAACCGGAACGCTACCGTCTCGGGATGCACTAATTTTTACAATAAAAAATAATACAATGTAATACTAAAATATGTGACAAACCCGAGACGTGCGACTAACGAGCCACCAGATCAGA
>NC_042493.1:84225597-84226584 GCF_005508785.2 Acyrthosiphon pisum
CTTAGATTTTTAAAAGGAAGGAATTCATTTAGCTGCCTAAAACTGCGCAATATTGTTTAATTAAACGGCGATCTAAACGGTTATAGAAAAAAATTCTGTAAATGTAATTTTTTTTTGTTCTAAGGTGTTGATGACATACCTGTTGATGACTTTTTGAATACAAAATTTATTTTTTCAGAATTTTGAGGTGGATGGATTTCCGAGAAAACTTCAAAACTAATCTAGATAGTTAACGGCAACGTCGAGTAACAATTTGGCCAAAAAAAATTGTCGAATATGTTTGTTTAAACCATGAAAGGGATTGAAAACAGTTTTTAAAACGAAGATTATGTTACTTAGATTTTTAAAAGGAAGGAATTCATTTAGCCGCCTAAAACTGCGCAATATTGTTTAATTAAACGGTGATCTATACGGTTATAGAAAAAAATTCTGTAAATGTAATTTTTTTTTGAACTAAGGTGTTGACGACATACCTGTTGATGGCTTTTTTAATACAAAATTTATTTTTTCAAAATTTTGAGGTTGATGGATTTCCAATAAAACTTCAAAACTAATCTAGATAGTTAACGGCAACGTCGAGTAACAATTTGGCCAAAAAAAATTGTTGAATATGTTTGTTTAAACAATGAAAGGGATTGAAAACAGTTTTTAAAACGAAGATTATGTTACTTAGATTTTTAAAAGGAAGGAATTCATTTAGCCGCCTAAAACTGCGCAATATTGTTTACTTAAACGGCGAACTTTATGTTAATGATAAAAAATTTGAAAAATGTTACTTTTTTTCTTTATAGGTAGGTATTGGCGTCATACCCGTTGACGGCTTTTACAATACAAATTTTATGTTTTTTGAATTTTGGAGCTGAAGTATTTTCGAGCTATATTCAAAACTAAGCTAGAAAGTTTAAGGCAACGTCGAGTAACAATTTTGCCAATAAAAATTTACAAAAATTGTTGTTCTTACTAGTAAAGGGATTAAAAACAGTTTTA
>NC_042493.1:84226634-84227647 GCF_005508785.2 Acyrthosiphon pisum
ATGAATAGTAAAAAAAAAAAAACTATTTTAGTTATTTTATTGTAATTTATAATATCAATTCAACATACAGGCTATACTAAAATATAATAACAATATAAAATATACAGACTGACAAACCATCTCCATTCAGAATAATTTTTCGTATACAATGATATGATACCATTGAATTCAAATTGAATTCAATCCATTATACAGTGACCCAATTGTAGCCTATCGATATCCACTTACCCGCTTTTTTTATTTTTATTACTAAATTGAATTTTAAACGAAGTGATTATTTTTTTATCCTATAATTCATCTGAACATTATACATTAAACATTAATACTAAAATTCTTTATTTTTGATTTCTGATTGATATTAGAATATTTTAACAGATTTTTTAGATTCTGAGTGGAACGATGAATGTATTGATTTTACAATGATGTGTGTTTTTTATTTTTTTTTTATTTTTGTGTCTGTCATCACGGTTTGGGGCAGTAAAACTGCTTCGATTTTCTTCAACAGTATCTTGCTTGATGGGAAAGTGAATCTAGTTGGTGCATTCGGGAGACCAAAGTTTGAAATTTCATATAGTTTTCAAAAGCGCCGTGAAAAACAAAAGAAAAATTAAGGAAAAACAGGAATTTTTACTCAAATTCTGTTTTCGAGAAAATTGAATTTGGTTTTTGTTGTAACTTTAAAAAAAATTACCGTAGATACATGAAATTTTGACTGAATGTTTATCTTAGCATCTTCTATACACCATAACATTTTCAAAATATTTTGATGTATTTTGAGCTCTTTACGGACATTTTTATTTTCCATTTTTTTTTAGTTTTTTTTCTAAAAATATCATTAAAATTTTATTTGTTGGATAAAAAAGCTTGAAAATTTAATAGAAAGCTCCTAGTATATTGTTTCAAAGGCAGATGAAAAATATTAAAAATCGTTAGTTACAGTTTTTTTTTATAGCATTTAAAGTTCAAAAAATGACAAATATGGAAAATCACGAAATTTGCAAATTATTTCAAAT